>NW_027356117.1:0-3865 GCF_012295235.1 Primulina huaijiensis | reverse complement strand
CCCCCCCCCCCCCCCCCCCCCTCTCTTATGTGACGTGGGAGGTAGTAAAAACATCATTCCAATCAAATCACAAAATTACGCAGCATAAAAACAATTACACAAGCAAAAATTTAAAAACAATTACACAAGCAAAAATTAACATCCAAAGATCAATAAGAACGGAAGTTTTGAAAGCAACTGGAAAGATACCTTGAGCGCTGTCCTTCCGCCGCGAAGAAGATGAAGAGCCCATAGCAGAAACCGAAAAAGACGGGCTGTGCCTGAATTCGTTTACAGTTTTTCCACCAAAAGCTACAGAAATCTGACGTTTACTGCTAAAACCCAAATGGGAATTCGTTGAAAAATATGTCAAACTAATAGTGCATTGATTAACGCAGCAAGATGCCATGAGTGATTTGACAATTCGGAAAATTGATAAATATTTTTTGATTTTATAGATAATACGAATTGTTAGCTAAAATTCATACATTCTTTGTATTTTCTAGCCGCACGATCAACAATGACTTTCTTGGTTATGATTATCATTATTTTGACCACAAGATTTTAATTGGTTCAAATTTCTTAATGCCAGAATGTTCTTTTGTCACATCAATTTAAAATTTTCGATCGAAAAATTATATACAAGTTTTTTTTTTCGATTTTCCTAGTTTACTTTTCTTATTTTTTACTAATATATTTTTAAATATTAACAAATATGTTATATATTTTTTTAATAAATTAAGTAAGAATAAAGTAGAAAATTTGTTTTGTAAATTTTACTTTTCAAATATCTTTTTTTTAATCCGAATGACAAACAAACAAACAAACAATATCTTTAGTTAATTTTTGCAATCATGACACTCTTATTTTAATATAATTCAAAAATTCATTATGTTGAAGATATGAAAGTAATGAAAAATATATTTTAAGGAAAGCAAATGGAAAAGAAATAAGAGTGTGTTTGTTTTGGGGAGGAAAATCCATCCCGGGAGACGAAAAACCAACTGAACCTAAAATCACATTGTCCTCCACATAACTAAATAGCCTCAAAAGAAAAAGAAAAGAAATCATGTCCATGACGCAAGAAAACCTTATCACATGGTAGGAACTAGGAACACTTGTATTGAAATACTTGTTCAGAATTGTCAACAATTTTTAGGCACAATTATGTCGAAGTTGCTAACAGTCCACTCTGCCATGACATTCGCGCTCATATATATCTCAGTTCCTAAATCAACAGATGGCCAGTGTCTCTCCACGGGTTTCGTGCCAGCTTCCTGCGAGAAAATGATCCCCCCCTTATAACCATTATCATGCTGAAAAGGAATACAAGATAGAGAATTGTAACATAGAGTAGCATACCTGATAAAAGTAAAGATTCTGAGAGAGCCTTCCGACATCAAGTTCCCAAGTTCTTGGATCTCCAACCCAACCTTCACCTTTCTTCGTGGGATACCCGTATTCTCCCCAAACGGGGTGAGGTAATAGCTGCAAAATTTCTTGAGGCTGTGGATTGCTATATGCATCACATAAGTTAAAGGGTTCCTCTAATTCTTCACCATTGCCTGGCGAGCAGTAAACATGGTAAGCATCATAGGGGAAATGTGTCTGATTCGTTCGGTGTACTCGAGTTCCATTAGGAAAGGTGTGGTAAGGGGGACATAGCCTGAGATCTGTTGGTTTGCACCATGGCTCCGTCTCTGGATTTATAATCATTTCGCTGTATCGTGTAACGTCTGAGGTGACATCTCCATCACAAGGGTCACCATTGTTCTTCCAACAGCTACCGATGTCCATTAGGTAGAACTGGCTATCGGGACCTCCACCACTCGTTATATCCAGCGAGAACCTCACTTTGAAATTTGGTGACTTGGGAATCTGAGCAATACATCATCCCAGACAAGTTAGTACTGTTTAGAGTTATTATTAATTTTATTATAAGAAAAAATATGATAAAGAAACTTACGATTTTCGACATTCCTCTGGTCGTGTAATGATACCCTCCTGAATATCCTGTTGTCGCATCTGATCTTAAGTACAGCATGAGCCATGGATACTTCGGTGATGTTTTTAATACATGATGAAACTTCCAACTCCCCTTTCCCAACTTTTTCTCCCAAACCACTGAATAATATGAAGTATTTTCCTTAGTTTTTGCTTCTTCAATAGGAACATCTAAATCCCATGTCCCATAGAAACTTCCCTTGAGAGTTCGGTTGCCATGATAATGCTGCACGCTTGTGTAGTCATGGTAGATCCGTGGCATGTTCATGCAGCCTTCTCCAAAGCATGGAAACCGAGATTCGGGTGGGAATGGTTTCGATTTCTTACCATTTTCGGGGCATTTAGCAGCCCATGTGTCCATATTGCCACTCTTGAGCATAAGCATCCAGAATTGCCACGGCCCGGGATTGTCTTCGACTTGGCATTTGTAGCCCAAGTATCTCTCTTTCCAAGCCGCATATTCATCCACGGTTATGTCATTCAAACCATAGCTTCCTGCATCTGCTATTCCTAGCTTGTTGCTTTTCTCTGTCACCCTGTGTGCCAACTTGGCTGCAAAAATGTAGTGCCGAGTTATGGTTTGCACATATATAGCTCATATATCTTTATCAAGATCCAAGAATATCGCTAAAACTTTTAAAATCATCGTAGGGTAAATTCTAATCTTCCGTGAATCTCGGTTTAATTATCACATAAACACCTTCTGAAGTTTGAAGGATTACGACCAAATTCACCAATGATTGGTTAATTAAAACAAATATTAAATTCCATTCCAAATATAAAAACAGAAACTGAAAAGGCCAAATATTTTGTCTCTGTTCATCTCATTTCATTTATTCATATTCACGAAGCATCTATACCGTAAAATCGATTTCCCACGGTTTGAAAAAGACATAGCTTAGCATAACAAACAAGAAACAAAGAGAGGAAAAAACATACTGTATGCTTTAGAATTATGTACAATATCAAAGCAATCCGCGTGCCTTGGACTTCCCATATCTTCAGTCTCATTATGGACTTCATTGCATTGACTCCATGCTTCAATGGCTACTCTAAGATTATCCCTTCTCATCCCAGGATCGCCGATTGCTGATACATAATCCTCGTGTGCATATACAAATGATCCAAACAACAAAAAAACAACCAAAATATGGGAAAATACCCATTCCATCATCTTCATATTTCGTGGTTTCAAGAGTTTCATAGACTGATATGATGAAATCATAATGCTTATCAGGTTGTTAATAATTTCTTTCTGTATCTATATATATTAATGATCAAGTTCGTTGTGCTATCATGATTGATATCTTTAAATCTGGGATTTTTACCCATAATTTGAATATCTAATCCTTATTTGTCCACAATAAGCTGAATATGTTTCACATTTTGTTGAAGAAAGAAACAATCTTAAACACTGCTAACCAGGAAGGGAAACAACTAAAAAAGATTGTGTAAATCGTAGTTGGCGTACCTAACATTTGTGCAATTACATATACAATAAGGCATAGTTTGGTACACATGATAAGATAAACATGTGATATATAATATAAGGATAAGTTAATGATNGCTAGTTCGTTTTTCACTTTTTTTATATATTTATTTTATTTATATTTTACGTTTTAATATTTTTTATTGTTTCATGAGTTTATAATTTGATTATGAATATTTTAAAATAAATTATTGACGAAATTTCGAAATATCTCAAGTTTAGCAAATAGTATAGATTCATTTTAATACTAATTATTTAGTTTTAAATTTTAATAACAAAAATATATTTTTAAAATTATATAAATTATGTATGTCCTAACACAATATCAATAGCAATTTTTTTTCGAATGAATATCTAAAACTAATTTAAATCCCAATGCTTGAGAAATGGGGG
>NW_027356116.1:0-350 GCF_012295235.1 Primulina huaijiensis | reverse complement strand
GTTTTGAGGTGATTTTATACGCCGGGAAATAAAATTTATCGGTGTTGGTTTTTCAATAAAAATGCAAATGTTTTGGCGACCCGGCTAATAAATTCCTAAATTTATTTAAACAAAAAACTTTGTTAATATTTATTAAATCCTAATTAAGACTAATGGGCTAAATTTAGTGACTTAATAGGCCTAAGACTAGTCAGCAATTTAATTAGCTGTTTAAAATTTTTAATCACCTAAAAACCCTACACTCCAACTCACGCCGCCCACTTTCAGAAAATTCAGAAACTCTCCCCCACTATAGACACGGCACCCACGAAATTGGGAAGAAGAAAACAATCAAGGGTTGGAATAAAATC
>NW_027356115.1:0-876 GCF_012295235.1 Primulina huaijiensis | reverse complement strand
TTTTCATTGTGCCATAATGTGAAATACATGATTTAAATTGAGAAACTATATTGTTGGCTTTATTCGAGATTTTTGAGATTGTTGAGTCTCGAGAGCCAGAGATGATTGATACAAGATTGAGATGATTGTGATTTTGTGATTTTATCTGTGGTTGATCTATTGTATATCAGACATGGCTACTCGAGGTAGAGGTCGTGGTAGACATAGACAGAACGTACCAGTGGCACAAGATCAGGGCAGTGCTACTCATACTCAGATGGATATAACTCCGACTCCGACGGAGATACTGTTAGCCAGATTTTAGTCTTTGCACCCACCGATGTTGAAGGGTACGGAGAATGCATTAGAGTGTGAGAACTGGTTGGAGAAGATGGACCAATTATTTGAATATCTTGAGTATCCAGATGATCGTAGAATCAAGTTAGTTGTTCATCAGTTATTGGATGTTGCTAAAAGTTGGTGGATCATGACCAAGAAAGCTTTAGAGAGTCGAGGTACGATTGTTACCTGGGATATCTTTAAATCTGAATTTTATCAGCGTTTCTTTCCTACCTCTTACAGGAAAGATAGGGGAGCCGAGTTTGCAAATTTAAAGTAGGGAAATCTGAATATTGAGGACTATGTTGCTAAGTTCTCGAATTTACTGAGATTTTCTCCTCATGTAGCATCCGATGAAGAAGCTAAGGCTGATCACTTCATAAATGGTCTTAATTTTGATATCTTTACCCTGGTTAATACGGGAAGGCCTAAAACTTTTGCTGAGGCTCTTGATAGAGCAAAGGGAGCTGAAACTGGGTTCATTAGACAGAGAGGTACTCAGTATTTGCAACCACCCCAACAACCACAGTTCCGACAGCAGTTCAGACAGGGTAATAC
>NW_027356114.1:0-1311 GCF_012295235.1 Primulina huaijiensis | reverse complement strand
ACCTTGAGCCAAAACCTAGCCAACCCATCTAGGGATCCTACTGACAAAGCCCAAGCCCTAAACCAGCCCCCTTAAACCCTCAAAATACCTGCTGCACCCTACACCAGATTGCATGTGTGTGTGCGTGTGGAGAGTCCTTATTGTCTTGGAACTCCTAGACGCCTGGGGCTCTACCAGCACCTAACCACCGACCCCACCAGCCCCTTACTGACTCCTGACTTGTCCCTGAACCGAGCCACCCCCAGCCCGAACCCCTGAACCCAGCAGCAAGGCGCTGCACATGGACGGCACCTGCGCGTCACTTTGGTTAACTCACGGTTCCAACTTTCCCTCGAGCCAGCAGCAACCCAAGCCTCTCCAGCCCCTGCCCCAACCCTTGACCATCTCCCTTAGACCCTATAGGACCCACCTGGCTCGCCCCTAGGCTAGCCGCAAGCCCCCTTCTTTCCTGACCAATTTTCTGCGCGTGGCTTGGGGGAGATTTCCACTTCATGTGGACTCTTCCCCAGCCCATGGCTCGAGTCCTAGCCCTCCCAGGACTCTTCCTAGGACCTAACCATGACTCTAGCCAAGCCCAAACCAGCCCTGGCCTAGCCCAGCCTCCCATGCATAGTGATCAAGTCCCTTGAATATTGCACCACCCCAAAAAGCCACGGTTCTTTATTGGATTTTCTCATACGGTTCCAGCTTTATTCCACTCTTGTTTGCAGCGTTTTGGGGGTGATTAGGACTCCTTAAACTTGTGTAAAACATACCCCTACCCCTTCCTAATCATGGCAGCACCTTAGATACATAAATTTCATGAATTTTAGACAAAAATACATGTTTTAAAACCATACAATATGCACATACGAAAATATTAAAGTGTGTGCCTTGTTTTCATGCAAATTCATAAACAATTACATAATATGGTGTGATGATGAGTAAAAGGAGAATATGGTGTGCCTTTGCGTAATTTATGCACGAATAACCGTTGACGACGAAGAACGGAGGGACACCTTGGCTAGCTTTCTACTTGAAACTTTGAAAAACCCTCTTGGAAGCTATGTATGTGTGCCGTGTGTGTAGGGTGGTGAGGAGAGAATTTTCAGATTTTGAAGTAGGGTGGCCGATTGTTTGTGGTGAGTGGGGTAGGGTTTAATATATTTTATACACTAATTAACTACTAACTAGGCTTTGGCCTATTAAGCCAATTAAATTAAGCCCATTAGTCTAATTAGGTTTTAAATAAAATATTAACAAGGTTTTGGTAAAAATAAATTTGTAAATTTATTAGCCGTATTGCTAAAAAGCTCGTATTTTATTTGAAAA
>NW_027356113.1:24195-35717 GCF_012295235.1 Primulina huaijiensis | reverse complement strand
CATTAAATTTCAGAGTTTACACCACAAACACACAAGCTGCTACTGGTGTATTTTGACAGCAACTTTCAGTTTTGATTTTTGTGCTTGTTTGAGTTCTTGTTTGGATTTTAGCCCATGGCCTTGGACTGGACAGTACTTTAATGAGTTAGGAAAGTCATGTTTTTGACTGTTCATGATTTGGTCGAGTTTAGAGGTCGTACGAGAATTTACGGTGCAACGTGCCAAAGTGATTCTCGAAAGAGTGTTTCATGATTTTGGCCTCCATTCACCAATTTTCGTGTTTTCCAGTCCTCATGTGTATTTTTCAGTATGTTAGGGGTATTTTTAATCATGGGTAAATGTCGATTTAATGTTGATTCGGTTTGGTACGAAGCCATGTTTAAAAATCAAGTTATTGGTCCGAATCGTCTCGTTTTGATTCGATTGTCAAGTTTTGGTCAAGATAAGTTTATTTGCATGTGTCACATAGTAGAATTAGTGTACAGCAAGCCTGGGAGCGATCCAACTCATCCGTTAAAATTAAGGTTATAATTATATTACGTGCATCAAATATAAAATGTTTTATTTTTGAGATATATGCGATATGTCTTGTGGCCACCTTATATTTATGGGTTTGGAAGTGGGTGGGCGCAACCGAGGACCTCTCCATCCGGTGACTTACGACCGGTTTACGATTATGTATGGGTACGGATATCCAGTCCAAGGGCTGTGGTGATCTCTGTTGGATCTCGGTTTTCTCTCGTGCCCAAAACGCAGCGGAAGTTTTAAAAATTTTTAGATCTTGACATTCAAGAGATATTTGGACACTCGTATGGTTTTAATAAATAAACATACATAAGATGTATAGTAAATATACCTTTAGTGAAATCATCACTTGGCTCCAACTACTCCGGTACTAGCGGACGTATCTCTTGTTGTAAATCCCTACGAACAATANATCCCTACGAACATTCTTCGATCTCCTAATCCGGTCCACGACCGGAATATTTGTTACTCTTCTAAATTGCACTAAAAATTTAGAAGAACTTTTGCGTAGAGATAGAACACAAAGAAGAAATCGATTCAATTCCATTAATTAGAATTGCCGAAAACTTCTTGCAAAAGAAAGAAGATTTTTTCGAGAGCAGCCCCTATTTTTCTTGAAAAGCGGAAAGCATATATTGTGAGGAACAAAACTTTCGGATGCCCTTGCTTGCAAAATAAGAATCAAATTCTTATATTTATTTCTTATCTCTTATTTTCTTAATTAGTCTCACTAATCAAGTTAATTAAGGATTCTAAATGCATATCTTATCATTGCAAATCTCGGTTGATGGAATGTTGGAGATTTTTCCATTTTCTAGAGATAAGGTCCTTATATTTATCTAAACCAATGCAATAAATATTTTATTATTTCAACCAATGGTCATTTCCTTAATTAATCACATTAATTAAGTAATTAGATTTCAATAAATCTTTGACTCTCAAAATTAGCACACTCATAATCATCCAATATTATTTTCTTTGTGTGCAAGTTTTTAAATTATGATATCATGAATATTTTCATATTGCATAAATCAATACCATATTTTATAAAAACTTAATGGGCTATATTTTAACTCAATTAAAATATAATTCAATTATTAAAGCTCATTTGAACTTTAATAAATTAGCATGATGGGCTTATACTCTTATAAGCCAATGATCTATGCTCCCATTACATTAATCTTATCATAATCCCGATCGACGATCCAATATAATCGATGTGACAATTTCCAACTTGTTTGTTATTATGATGCACATTTTTAATTTCGAGATCACCAATGTCTAAATAAGGCGGGTGCATTCCTTTTGACTGTCTTAACAGTCATGTAGAACCCGTAAATTAGACTACGTATAAGTCATGCGAAATTCCTAGTATTTAAATTAAAATGATTTTTATTGCATGAGAATTTAAATTCTTTTCTTTAAATTTAATTATTTTATGCAGTAGTTTAATTGTTATCTTTTCAGTTAAATAAGTGAGGCCGGACTGGAGTTAGAGTTTTGAGATAAAATTTAATATCAAGAAAACATTTCTAGAATTTATTTAAGATAATTAATAAGTTAATTTAATATAAAAGAATGTTCAAGGAATTATTTAAGTAATTTAAAGATTTAGACATGCATGCAAGATAATGTTATTCCTTAAATAATTAATTAATTCACTAAAATACTTAATGTGTAGATAAAACTTTAAATATTTAAAATACATGAATTAAGCAATATTTCTACCTAATTTATCATTTTAAAATTTCGGCCCCCTCATTATCCAACCCAATCTTGATTATTTTGGCAACCCATTGATATCATTTCCTTAATCATTTCTTGGTTTGATAATTCCTACACTTTTAATCCTCATTAATTGATAATTAAGCAATTTTCCTACCCCATTTATTTAGTAGAAAAATCGGCCACCCTTGTTTAAGATTTAAAAATAGTTGACAACCCATTTCTTTGATTCTTTCCTAATCTTTTTCTTTTTAGATAATCCCCTAAACTTTTTTTCACCAATAATTAACATTTAAGCAATTTTCCTACTCATTAACTAGCAAATAATCGGCCATCACCCCATTTAAAATCTCCTTCAAATCAAATCATATCATCTCATTTCCTTATCTCCCAACCTCAAAAGATAACAAGATTCATTCCTCCCTTTTATCTAGCACCTTCCCTCATTTCTCCCCAACCGTTTCTCCCCACCATTCCACCGAAATTCAGTAGGTTTCAGGGAGAAAATCGTGTGAGGTTGAGAGAAAAACAAGAGAGAAAATTTGTAGAAAGAAGCAACTCCGTCTCCGCCGCGCCGCGTCGTGTTTTCTTTTATTTTCTTCAAAACAAAAACCAAGGCATGTTTACATTCTTCCTTGCTCTTCAATCAAGTCATATTAATACTTTTAAACATTCAATGATCTTCATTTCCATGGTATAACCGAAATATATCAAGAACCTTTCAAAAATAAAAGATGCAGATTTCGGCTCTTCCATTTCACGCTTCACGGGTTCACTTGTTTTTGGTGTTTCAGGTGGATGGCTCGTGTCCAGGCTCACTAGGCTGCATCTAGACACGTACTAGGGTGTGTCAATACCATGTTGGCCCAGTCAAACAAGCCCCATGCATGCTAGAAACCGAAAATGACAGCAGCTCTTCATTCTGCCATTGAGTTTCGAATTTTTGTGTTGCTGTCAAAAAGGGAAATGGATCTGATCGTGGCTGCCCTAAGGGCTATAACCATGGTTAGAACCTCTCCTTGTGATGTCTAAGACGTGACCAAGTCGGCCTTTCCAGGCTTGGTCCATGGTTGCATCGGTTTTAAAATCAAAACACTAGAACAGCCCCTTCCCTTTCTCGGCCCCTTTTATTTTCCAGCAAGTGTAGTTGAGTTGTATGGTGTTAGTGTGGATCTTGTTTGGCTCTTTAGCCATTAGCCATGGTTCACACCATGCCCCATGAATTCTAGATTGTGCCATGGTCAATCAAATAGCCACTGGGACGATCCATGACAGCAAACGTAGCAAAACACCACACGCATGCAAGGGTGCTCTCGGGTGTGACTTTCGGTTGAGTTAGGGTGTGATGCGAATTGTGGCTGGCCTAGGGCCCTTAGCCATGGTTCAAATCATTTCTTAGGATGTTGGTAAGAGGCTCTGGTTGGTGGTTCAAGCCCCAATGGCCATTAGCCTCGCAAACAACGCAAGGAAACCAAAGCACAGCTGCTGTATTTTATGGACAGAAACTCGCTTCTGCGGTTCAGTGGCTCGTTCGAGTTCTTGGTTGGCTTCTAGCCTATGGCCTTAGACTGGACAGTGCCTCATTGAGTTAGAAAGGTCATGTTTTTGACCGTTTGTGATTCGAATCATTTTAGAGGTCGTACGAGAAATGACGGTGCGATGTGCCAAATTGACTCTCGAAAGAGCGTTTCATGTTTTGGCCTCCATTCACCAAAATTTTGGCCCTTGTCATTTTAGGCGCATTATTTCATCATTTTAAGTGTATTTTAATCATGACTAAATAATGGTTCGGTGTTGGTTCGGGTTGGCACGGAGTCATGATTAAATACGAAATCGTTGGGCGTAATTGTTTCGTTTTTGGATTCAATTACAAAGTTTTGTCAAGAAAATCATTTGCATATTTTACATGTTAAATTTAGGTCGCAGCGAGCCTGGGAACGATCCAATCCATGTGGTAAAATAATACAGGATATTTCATTATGCCAGTTAATTATATTACGTGCATAAAAATATAAAATATTCATTTTTGAGATTTATGTGATATTGCTTGTGGCCATTTCACTATCATGGGATTATTATTTCATCCGGTCGCCAGTTACCGGTCAGTTCAGTTTGCACCACCCGGTATACTGTGGCATTAGTCTGATCAGACGTACATTACATCACCCGGTCGCCAGTTATCGGTCCGGTCGCCAGTTACCGGTCAGTTCAGTTCAGTGCAGGGGCCACTTGCGTAGACCATAATCTCAACAGAAAATTTATGACATGTTATTTATGACAGAGCTCGATTGAGCAAGCATTTTACTTATGATTTTTAGTCAGTTATGCACGTATTATAATTGCACATGACAAGTTATTTTCACATTATGCCTCATGACATGATATTTTTATTCCCATGCAACTTTATTATATTATTTACTCGTTATTTACGATATATGCATGTTGAGTCTTTAGACTTACTAGACTTGATTGTTGTAGGTACTGATGAGGTCGGGACCGAGGGCGGGGACCAGTGAGCTAGCTTGGGTCGGCAGTAGTGGAACCCGAGGACCCATTTACAGCACTTGCCATTTTTATGTTCAAACAATTTTATCAGTTGTTGATACTTTAACTTGTTATTTTGGCGAGTAATGATTTCTTCCGCTGTGATTTTGAATTTCAAACTTTACTTATCAGTTTATTTTATAAATGAGGCATTTTAATTATTTGAAAAGAATATTTTTAATTTTTCCGCAAATTTTCAAACACGAATTTTAGGGCCATTATAGCTGGTATCAGAGCAATGGTTCTGTAAAGGGTTGTACTACTACTGACCACGAGAAGCTCATGAAGTCACGTCTTCGATCTGTAAGTTTTACATTTACGCATTTCGTACAGCATGAAATATTTTAACAGCATGTTTTCATGAAATTTTTTACGTCCAGATTTTTATTGTTCAGTATTTAAATTTAATTAAATTATGGAATTATGCATGTTGGTTACGTATAAGTTATATATGGAACATTATGCCTCCTAGACGCCAAGTTGGAAGCCCGAGAGGTGATGATGAGCCTCGTCATGAGGACAGGGAGGAGCAGAGACAGGAGGAGAACGGACCTCCACCCCCTCCACCAAATATGAATGCCCAAATGCTAGCTGGGATGACTCAGTTCTTCGCACAGTTTGTCGGGAACAATGTTGTGGCGACAAGGCCAACATGGCCTGAGGCTATCTACGAGAGATTCATGAAGATGCGTCCTAAAGAGTTTTCAGGGATGACAGACCCCATGATTGCTGAGGGCTAGATCAAGTCCCTCAAGATTATCTTCGAGTTCATGGAGCTTGGAGATGCAGACAGAGTCCGATGTGCCAGCTACTTATTCGGAGGAGATGCCCGTTTATGGTTGGAAGGAGCATCAGTAGCCCTGAACTTGGCTACGCTGAGTTGGGCGCGCTTCACGGAGGTATTATACTCCAAATATTTTACTGAGGAAGTGCGCACCAGGTTGACCACGGAGTTCATGAGCCCGAGACAGGGAGATCTGACTGTTACGGAGTTCATCCGTAAGTTTGAGAGGGGTTGTCATTTTGTACCCCTGATCGCGAATTATGCCAAGGCCAAGTTGATGCATTTCTTGGTGGGTTTACGGCCGATCTTGCGCCGTGATGTTAGGGTGTGTGACCCTGCTACTTATGAGGTTGTGATCTCCAAAGCTCTAGCCGTAGAGCAGGATCAGCGTGATATCGAGAGAGACCGCCAGGGCAAGCGCCCAGCCTAGGTACCACACCGCCCTCCTCCTCAGCAGCAGAACAAGAGGCCTTTTCACGGGCCGCCTAGAAACAGAGGCCAGCAGCAGCAGCATCGGGGACGCCCAGCCCCGAGGACTTTTTAGCACCCAGTTTGCCCTAAGTGCTCACGTCGCCATCCTGGAGCATGTATGTTTGGCTCAAGAAAGTGTTATAAGTGTGGTAGTCCAGACCACTTATTTCTGCAGTGCCCTCAGAGGAATCTGCCTACCCAAGGCACAGTTTTCGCTCTCCATGCTACGGACACGAACCCAGCAACCATGCTTATGACAGGTATCTTAACGCTTTGAGTTATATTTGAAATTCGATGTTTTGGGAATCTAGGTTAATATTTTTGAACTTAGAATTGCGATAGGATTGCATGCTCTACTCAGTATTATTTTTGGGAATTATGGTAGAAGAACTCTGGCCTTCGCATGTTTATAAGTTTAGTTCTTGTAACTATTGGGTTCAACTTAGAGTTCCAATCTTTCAGGGAGAATTTTTATATCTGGTTCCGCTATGAAGGCCTTGATAGATTCAGGGGCCACTCACTCATTTATCTCAGAGGTCTTTGCTAACTTCCTCAAGGTCAAGACCGTTGGGCTAGATGTAGCCTTTTCAGTAGTATTGCCTTCTGGGTAGGAGATGACAACTACCAATGTGATTCGAGACATAGATCTGGAGCTCCATGGCAACCTCGTTTATGCGGATCTGATCGTGTTGCCGATGTCAGAGTTTGACATCATACTAGGGATGGATTGGCTATTGCAGAACAGAGTTTTGATTGACTTCCAGCGGAGATCTGTTCTAGTCCGACCGCCTCGAATGCGCAGTTCTTATTCGAGCCGGACAGGTACTTTCCCTTACCGTGCATTATTCCTTATGTCAAGGCTAGGAAGCTCATGCATAGAGGGTGTCGGGAATTTTTAGCAACTTTTATATCTGTCCCCGAGGCACCCAGTCAGCCTCAGATGTCCCAGTTGTCAGAGACTTCTTAGACGTTTTTCCTGAGGATGTCTCTGGTATGCCACCCGCGAGAGAGGTGGAGTTTTCTATCGAGCTTATGCCAGGAACGACTCCGATATCCAAAGCGCCGTACCGACTAGCACCGACAAAGATGGCAGAGCTTAAGAAGCAGATTCAGGAACTTCTTGACAAGGAGTTCATTCGCCCTAGTTTTTCTCCATGGGGCGCGCCAGTCTTGTTTGTGAATAAGAAGGATGGCTCTATGAGACTTTGTATTGATTACTAGAAGTTGAACAGGATTACAGTGAAGAACAAATACCCACTCCCGAGGATTGAGGATTTGTTTGACCAGTTGCATGGAGCTTCGATATTCTCCAAGATTCATCTGTGGTCCGATTATCAACAGTTGAGGGTGAGAGATGCTGATATTTCCAAAACTGCTTTCAGGACTCGTTATGGCCACTACGAGTTCCTTGTGATGCCGTTCGGTCTGACGAATGCGACAGCGATCTTCATGGATCTCATGAATCGAGTATTTCAGCCGTATCTTGACCAGTTTGTGATAGTATTCATAGACGAAATTCTCGTCTACTCCAAGAATCAAGAGGATCACAGCAGACATCTGACCATAGTGTTGCAGACTTTGCAGAAGCACCAGTTATTCGCAAAGTTCAGCAAGTGCGAATTCTGGTTAGAGAAAGTGGCGTTCCTAGGCCACATTGTTTCTAGCAGTGGTATTGAGGTAGACCCAGCAAAATTTGCCGCAGTTAGGGATTGGGTTGTGCCGCAGAATGCATCAGAGATCCGCAGTTTTCTTGGGCTAGCAAGATATTATCGGAAGTTCATTAAGGGATTCTCCTCTATTGCCGTTCCACTCACATCATTGACCAAGAAGAATGTGATATCTGTGTGGAGCGAGGAGTGTCAGAAGAGCTTCGATACTTTGAAACAAGCTCTTATCTCATCACCAGTTTTGGTTATGCCGTCAGGGCCCGGTGAGTTTGTTCTGTATACCGATGCTTCGAAGCTCGGTTTGGGCGCAGTATTGATGCAGCATGGGAAGGTGATAGCGTATGCTTCTCGACAGTTGAAGACACATGAGAAAAATTACCCTACCCATGATCTAGAGTTGGCCGCCGTAGTTTTTGCCTTAAAGATTTAGAGGCACTATCTGTATGTAGAGAAGTGCCAGATCTTTACCGACCACAAGAGCCTCAAGTATTTCTTTACGCAGAAGGAGCTGAACATGCGTCAGAGGCGTTGGTTGGAGCTTGTGAAAGATTATGATTGTGACATTAGCTACCACCCGGGTAAGGCTAATGTCGTTGCGGATGCATTGAGCAGGAACGTTGCAGTGATGGCCCATTTGACGATTCAGAAACCTCTTCAGTCTGATATGCAGATGTTTGATCTAGAGGCATACCCTCCAGGTAGAGTCCCCCGTCTATCTACCTTGACCATCCAGTCTTCTCTCATTGACCGTATTCGCAGTAGTCAGCCAGCAGATGAGCAGTTTGCAAAGTGGAAGCAGGGAGATGAGGCCAAGGGCAGTGTCTTGTATTCAGTTAATGACGGCATTGTCAGATACCGAGACAGGATATGGGTTCCCAGCAGTGATTCTATCCGAGCAGATATCCTATCAGAGGCCCATATATCACCATACGCTATTCATCCAGGGAGCACAAAGATGTACAAAGACATGCAGTTATTGTATTGGTGGCCAGGAATGAAGAAGGATATCAGACGCTTTGTATCCGAGTGTCTGACTTGTCAGTTAGTGAAGGCAGAGCATCAGAGACCAGCTGGTTTGCTCAAGCCTCTCCCTATTCCCGAGTAGAAGTGGGAGAATGTTACCATGGACTTTGTGACCTGTTTACCGAAGTCAGTTAGAGGATCTAATGCTATCTGGGTGATTGTCGATCGTCTTACCAAATAAGCGCACTTCTTGCCTATCAAGACGACTTTCACCATGGTTCAGTATGCTGAGTTGTATATCCGGGAGATAGTCCGACTTCATGGTATTCTAGTTTCTATCGTATCTGACAGAGACCCCGGATTCACTTCTTCATTTTGGAAGAGTTTGCATTCGACGATGGGTACGAAGTTGCTGTTCAGCACAGCTTTCCACCCTCAGACAGATCGGCAATTAGAGCGAGTCATTCCGATTTTGGAGGATCTTCTCCGTTCTTGTGTTATCGATTTCTCCGGGAGTTGGGAGTCGAACTTGCCATTAGTGGAGTTCACCTATAACAACAGCTTTCAGTCGTCTATAGGAATGGCTCCGTATGAAGCATTATATGGTCGCAAGTGTAGATCTCGGGGTTCTCCGTATCAGTAAGAAAAAAGAGCCGAGTTGGGTCCAGAGATTATTCAGCAGACTGTCGATATAGTGGTTCAGATCCGTGGCAGGATGAGGACTGCTCAGAGTCGACAGAAGAGTTATGCGGACCAGCGGAGGAGAGATTTAGAGTTCGCCGTGGGCAACCATGTCTTTGTGAAAGTGGCACCTATGAAGGGTGTCATGCGATTTGGGAAAAAAAAGGAAGCTCAGTCCGAGATTCATTGGACCATTTGAGATCCTTGACAGAGTTGCGACGCTAGCTTATCGTGTTGCTCTTCCGCCGAATCTGGCCGGAGTACACAATGTGTTCCACGTCTCTATGCTGAGAAAGTATATGGCAAATCCTTCGCATGTCCTGAACTTTGAGCCGTTGCAGCTTACTCCGAACCTGTCTTATGAGGAGAGACCAGTGCAAATCCTAGACAGACAGGAAAAGAAGCTTCGGAACAAGCTGGTTAAGCGAGTTAAAGTCAAGTGGCTTAACCATTCAGAGGAGGAAGCTACGTGGGAGTCTGAGCCAGAGATGAGGAGTCGGTATCCGGAACTATTCGGTGAGTTTTAATTTCGAGGACGAAATTTCTTTTAAGGGGGGAAGGATTGTAGAACCCGTAAATTAGACTACGTATAAGTCATGCAAAATTCCTAGTATTTAAATTAAAATGATTTTTATTGCATGAGAATTTAAATTCTTTTCTTTAAATTTAATTATTTTATGCAGTAGTTTAATTATTATCTTTTCAGTTAAATAAGTGAGGTCGGACTGGAGTTGGAGTTTTGAGATAAAATTTAATATCAAGAAAACATTCCTAGAATTTATTTAAGATAATTAATAAGTTAATTTAATATAAAATAATGATTAAGGAATTATTTAAGTAATTTAAAGATTTAGCAATGCATGCAAGATAATGTTATTCCTTAACTAATTAATTAATTCACTAAAATACTTAATGGGTAGATAAAACTTTAAATATTTAAAATACATGAATTAAGCAATATTTCTACCTAATTTAGCATTTCAAAATTTCGGCCCCCTCATTATCCAACCCAATCTTGATTATTTTGGCAACTCTCCATTGATATCATTTCCTTAATCATTTCTTGGTGTGATAATTCCTACACTATTAATCCTCATTAATTGATAATTAAGCAATTTTCCTACCCCATTTATTTAGTAGAAAAATCAGCCACCCTTGTTTAAGATTTAAAAATAGTTGACAACCCATTCCTTTGATTCTTTCCTAATCCTTTTCTTTTTAGATAATCTCCTAAACTTTTATTCACCAATAATTAACATTTAAGCAATTTTCCTACTCATTAACTAGAAAATAATCGGCCATCACCCCATTTAAAATCTCCTTCAAATCAAATCATATCATCTCATTTCCTTATCTCCCAAACTCAAAAGATAACAAGATTCATTCCTCCCTTTTATCTAGCACCTTCACTCATTTCTCCCCAGCCATTTTCTCCCCACCATTCCACTGAAATTCAGTAGGTTTCAGGGATAAAATCGTGTGAGGTTGAGAGAAAAACAAGAGAGAAAGTTTGTATAAAGAAGCAACTCCGCCTCCGCCGCCGCCGCGCCGCGTCGTGTTTTCTTTTATTTTCTTCAAAACAAAAACCAAGGCATGTTTATATTCTTCCTTGCTCTTCAATCAAGTCATATTAGTATTTTTAAACATTCTATGATCTTCATTTCCATGGTATATGCTACTACTTAAATTATAATTCACCCAAGTGTAGGTTGTTTGCAAGTAATATATTTCGTAAGTACGAGATCGATCCACAAAGAGGTTATTTTAAGTTTAAATTTATTAATTTATAGATTACCAAATGCAAGAACGAAGTTTACAAATTATAAATTTTGTCAAGGCTCGAGGATTTATTCTTGGTTTATGCAATATTGTTTAACTAAAAGTAAAACAAAGGAAACCACCATAAATAATGGTTCCAAGAAAATAAAAATATTTAAACACACACCTAATATAATATAGTTCTCACTATAGAAAATACCGAATTCACCGATATTTTATATATGGTACCTATGATTATATATATAACTATATAAATATATAACTGCATAAAATAAATGTTAAATTAAATCATCATATTTCATTTAGAACAACCGGCAGAGCCACGCTATTGCCTAAATGAAATATATGATTTAATAAGTTAGTTGCGGGAAAGTAAAAGTTAG
>NW_027356113.1:19850-21262 GCF_012295235.1 Primulina huaijiensis | reverse complement strand
TAAATCAATAAGTTCACCTTCACTTGTAGCAGAAACTAACATCCTTCGCGAAGCTAATGAAATAAATCTCTGTTCCACAACATCATCAAGAAACGATAGCAGTTTATCATAATAATTGTTAACATTTAACAAACCAATTGGCTTATTGTGGATATAATTGTGCCCAACAAACAGTATGAAATATTTTTTCCAAAGTACCGAAACCTCCTGGCAAAGCAATGAAAGCATATGAATGTTCAATCATTTGAGTAATTCGTTCATACACGTTGTCCACTTTCATTTCTTCTCCTATTGTTGGTCCAGTAAGACTGGCTAAGGTAGTCGAAATAATGCCTAAGACTTCACTTTCACCTGCATGCGCAGCTTTTGCAACTTTTCCCATGAGACCAACTTCACCACCACCATATACCAAATGAATCTTTTTTTTAGCAAGTGTTATTCCAAGCTTTTCTGCTGCCTCTCCATAAATTGAATTTTTTCCTGCACTAGATCCACAAAATACACAAATATTTTTAATTTTACTTACCGTGGACGTCGACATGTTGAGAAATATGTTTTCTGCAATTGTTAAATCATAGCATATGAATTTATAAGCGTAACATGCTAAAAGTCAATATTTGAACAAGAAATTATTATTATTAAAAGAAAATAAAAATGACATAAATTAAAACACATATATACATCGTAGTTGTGATTGTGGCTCACATCTTCCTCTGATTTTACGTTCAGTAACGGCTTCAACGCCTACTATGAGTCGAGGATATGGTTCCCATCCAATTTTCTTATAAATTGGCAAAAAAGGTCTTTTAACGTCAGATTTTTGAGACGAAATTGTATATATATATTTACTTATCTAAACAGATATGCGTTATTACAGTAGGATCTTTATAAGGCTGATTCCACCGTCCATATTGATATTTCTCATGTTGAAATTGCCACCATAGTTTAAGAAGTTCATTTTGCACGTACCCACTAGAATGCGTATCAACAACCTCTAGAAAATTATCCAAAGGCTCTTTACTCAGACCATTCTTAATGAATAAAATTTTATCTTCTCTATTCAGTGATGTCATTCCAACATTTTTGCATTTCCCTTTACAAGTCCACCTTGCACATTTATGACATCCACCTATACGTTTAGCTCTTCGTTTCTTGGCATATGTGCTTTTACCAAATCCTGGCATATGTCTTATTATTATTTCACATGCTTCCCCAACCAATCGGACTTTTGCTTCAATTATCAACCGGATATCATTCGGTATGCCATATGACATCATCAACCTTAGTCGCTCACATCTAGCTTTATAAATGTTTTTCAACGTATTTTCAGGTAAACAAGTAAAATATTTACGTAGATTCACAATACAGGCATCCATATTATTATTATTATTATTATTATTATTATTATTATT
>NW_027356113.1:7662-13821 GCF_012295235.1 Primulina huaijiensis | reverse complement strand
TATGTATAATATAACAATAATAATTGATGAAATATTTATTGTATCAAAATTAAACAACAAATCAAGATAACCACTTAAATGGTATCAAGCATTTGATGTAAATTGATAACAACAAATAATTCATTTTTATACCTACAATAAAAAGAAATTAGCAAAATGAAAAGAAATAAAGAAAGAATATAAAAAATATAAACAATCTTACTTCACCAAGAATTCATCATCTTCACCTTGACATAATAGATTTAGCTTTCCATAAACTTACTTTTGATCAACACTAAAAGCATCACTCATAAATTGGAAAATGGAAAATATATTGGAACTTAGAACTTTTGTACACACTCACACTATATTTTACAATGAGATAGAATGATTCTCAAGCTAGCACAAGGCCTCTATTTATAGGCCAAATGAGAGAAAGGGTCAAAAATTCTATTAATACAATGTAGTTGTAATAGTAGTCTTTGTCTCCTCCAACTTCAATCTCATGCCCCTTCTTTCAGTGCTTTGTTCCACGACTTTAATCACCGAATTTGACTCAGCCCAAAACAGCAAACATGTGGGGAATTGTCTGTAGATGAATTTGGCCACTTGGTTCACCTCATTTGGTTAAATATTGAAATAGTTATGATTTTTTTACTATATACTGGTCATTGTGAAAGTAAATTTGTCCTCCTTTTGATATTTTCACAATTTGATTATCTTAACCAACTTTTTAGGCAATCATGTATTCTGCAAAGTTGTAGATAATTTCTCAAGGATTCCAAAACTATTTGAACCACCTCCATTTGAATTTTCTAGATTGAGTTATCATTATTTTACCAACACAANTTCACGGGTTCGCTTGTTTTTGGTGTTTCAGGTGGATGGCTCGTGTCCAGGCTCACTAGGCTACATCTAGACACGTACTAGGGTGTGTCAATACCATGTTGGCCCATTCAAACAAGCCCCATGCATGCTAGAAACCGAAAATGACAGCAGCTCTTCATTCTTGCCATTGAGTTTCGAATATTTGTGTTGCTGTCAAAAAGGGAAATGGATCTGATCTTGGCTGCCCTAAGGGCTATAACCATGGTTAGAACCTCTCCTTGTGATGTCTAAGACGTGACCAAGTCGGCCTTTCCAGGCTTGGTCCATGGTTGCATCGGTTTTAAAATCAAAACACTAGAACAGCCCCTTCCCTTTCTCGGCCCCTTTTATTTTCCAGCAAGTGTAGTTGAGTTGTATGGTGTTAGTGTGGATCTTGGTTGGCTCTTTAGCCATTAGCCATGGTTCACACCATGCCCCATGAAGTCTAGATCGTGCCATGGTCAATCAAATAGCCACTGGGATGATCCATGGTAGCAAACGTAGCAAAACACCACACGCATGCAAGGGTGCTCTCGGGTGTGACTTTCGATTGAGTTAGGGTGTGATACAAATTGTGGCTGGCCTAGGGCCCTTAGCCATGGTTCAAATCATTTCTTAGGATGTTGGTAAGAGGTTTTGGTCAGTTGTTCAAGCCCCAATGGCCATTAGCCTCGCAAACGACGCAAGGAAACCAAAGCACAGCTGCTGTATTTTATGGACAGAAACTCGCTGCTGCGGTTCAGTGGCTCGTTCGAGTTCTTGGTTGGCTTCTAGCCTATGGCCTTGTACTGGACTGTGCCTCATTGAGTTAGGAAGGTCATCGTTTTTNGGGCAGCCAAGATCAGATCCATTTCCCTTTTTGACAGCAACACAAATATTCGAAACTCAATGGCAAGAATGAAGAGCTGCTGTCATTTTCGGTTTCTAGCATGCATGGGGCTTGTTTGAATGGGCCAACATGGTATTGACACACCCTAGTACGTGTCTAGATGTAGCCTAGTGAGCCTGGACACGAGCCATCCACCTGAAACACCAAAAACAAGCGAACCCGTGAAGCANATGGTTTGGTCTTGGTTCGGGTTGGCACGGAGTCATGATTAAATACGAAGTGGTTGGGCGTAATTGTCTCGTTTTTGGATTCAATTACAAAGTTTTGTCAAGGAAATCATTTGCATATTTTTCATGTTAAATTTAGGTCGCAGCGAGCCTGGGAGCGATCCAATCCATGTGGTAAAATAATACAGGATATTTCATTATGTCAGTTAATTATATTACGTGCATAAAATATAAAATATTCATTTTTGAGATTTATGCGATATTGCTTGTGGCCATTTCACTATCATGAGATTATTATTTGATCCGGTCGCCAGTTACCGGTCAGCTCAGTTTGCACCACCCAGTATACTGTGGCATTAGTCTGATCAGACGTACATTACTTCACCCGGTCGCAAGTTACCTTTTCGGTCGCAAGTTACCGGTCAGTTCAGTTCAGTGCAGGGGCCACTTGCTTAGACCATAATCTCAATAGAAAATTTATGACAGAGCTCGATTGAGCAAGCATTTTACTTATGATTTTTAGTCAGTTATGCACGTATTACAATTGCACATGACATGTAATTTGCACATTATGCCTCATGACAAAATATTTTTATTCCCATGCAACTTTATTATCTATTTACTCGTTATTTACGATATATGCATGCTGAGTCTTTAGACTCACTAGACTTGATTGTTGTAGGTACTGATGAGGTCGGGACCGAGGGCGGGGACCAGTGAGCTAGCTTGGGTCGACAGTAGTGGAACCCGAGGACCTCATTTACAGCACTTGCCATTTTTATGTTCAAACAATTTTATCAGTTGTTGGATACTTTAACTTGTTATTTTGGCGAGTAATGATTTCTTCCGCTGTGACTTAGAACTTCAAACTTTATTTATCAGTTTATTTTATAAATGAGGCATTTTAATTATTTGAAAAGAAAATTTTTAATTTTTCCGCAAATTTTCAAACACGAATTTTCGGGCCATTATAAGTCATGCTCTCAAAATTTCTATAAGCTTTTATAAACTTTATTTATAAGCTTATCGATTCATCATATCAAACTTATTTCTTATAAATTCAACTCATTGAATTTATTATCTCAACATTTTCTATAAATTCAACTCCTTGAATTTATTATCTCAACGGGAACAAGTAAACCAGTGCTTGTGTGACCCTCAATGGTTCAGGGATACATCTAGCCGTGGGTTCACAACTCTTTGTGATTCAGGACAATTTCCTTTATTCGGGCTTTCCCTAGTTAGCCCCATTCTTTTCATCAACACCTTGATCAAGAATGTCAGAACTCATTTCTGATTGCACCCATCGGATCATGGTAAGAGTGTCTAGTAGCATCGACCCATGATCCCCTAGGTATCACTGATAGTGCCTGCAAGAACCAGTCGATTATGATTAACGTACAGTACGGTCCCTTCATCTCATATATCCCAATCGAATCTGCAACCATTGGTTCATCGAGGGTTGCATATCAATTCGATAACAATGTGACACATATAATAGTGGCATCGCATGTACTATTGGAGAACTCCTTCTCCAATATACATCTCATACTCTGGCCAGAGATTCCACGCACTATTATTTCATCAGATCACATAGGATATCCACACCTGTAGGTGAGCGGTGAATCCCTGACTACAATGCACTGGCTCCTATATGTGTCGCAACTGTACCCAATCTCGCCACCTGATGACTCTCCTGGAGCCGGTAAACGAGTCAAAACACAGCCCTAGCATATAAAGCCTCAGTGTTGTCCCGGGTCGTAAGGACTAATGGTGTACAATCATAACCACGGACTTATCCTCTCGATAAATGATAACCACTTCGAAAGTCCGAGGGAGGGTTGTTCGGTATAATCATCATATGACTACCCATCTGCATGTTTGGACATCTCTATGCCCTTACCAAGAAACGCGGTACACAACATCATAGATGCTAGTCTCGAGCTCAAGCGACCTTTATCCATGTTTTAGGTGGCTGAATCGACTAGGAACGAATTTAGATTATACAGTGTTTACAAATGAGTTTCAACATCGAATTACGATTCATTTGTATTAAAGTATAATCAAAGACTTTATCTATGATGATTGCATGGGTATACAGATAAAGTAAACTTAAACCATGAAAAGTTAAATTATATTAAAATAAAGATTGTTCATTACACTTGAGTCAATAAATTCCCTAGCCAACCGTTGGCTTGCAGGGCATCTACTCTAACAATCTCCCACTTGCCCTAGAGCCAACTACCCATAAATTTAATCCCATTGCTTCGCGATGCTTCTCAAACAATGGTCCTGACAAGGGCTTTGTAAGTGGATCAGCAACATTATTTACAGAGGGGACTCTTTCAACTGATATATCTCCTCTTCCCACAATCTCCCGGATGATGTGGAACTTCCTCAGTACATGTTGGATCACTGATGAGACATTGGTTCCTTTGCTTGCGCATCGGCACCAGTGTTGTCGCAGTACACCGGGACTGGATCAACTCTATTAGGAATAACGTCCAACTCTTGGACAAAATTCCTCATCCAAACTGCCTCTTTGGCTGCAACAGATGCAGCAATGTACTCAGCTTCAGTGGTGGAATCCGCAACGGTGTCTCGCTTGGAACGTTTCCAAGAGACAGCCACACCATTAAGCATGAATACAAACCCAGAGGTCAATTTCGAATCATCTACGTCATATTGGAAGCTATAATCAATGTAGCCTTCCAATTTAAATTCTCCGCTCCCATAGACCATGAACAAATTCTTAGTCCTTCTCAAGTACTTAAGAATATCTTTCACGGCCTTCCAATGCATTGGACCAGGGTTCGCCTGATATCTGCTTGTAACATTCTGAGCGTAAGCAACATTATGACGTGTCGATATCATACCATACATGATACTACCAATGGCTGACGCATATGGAATACGTGTCATCATCTCTATCTCTTCATCAACTTTAGGACACATAGCCTTAGATAGAGTATGATAAACATAAAAATTGTACATTAATTAAATGTTTTATAATATAAATATATAGTTTTTGTTTTAATATATGTTTTATAATAAATTGTATAAAATATAAATTTTTGTGTAATTACAAGTTTTTACTATTTTTTACAGGTTCGATAAAACAAGAATAAACTTGGCGTTGCAAATGGGATTAAGATGATTCTTGGACCTGTAGAAAGTTGATTATAATATCTACAATATTGTTGACAAGCGTGAGATAAAAATCCTCTCACAATTGGGATCAAATTAAGCAACAAATAAAGTTACCAAAGAAGTGGCAGTTTTACCATGCTCTAGTATTTTGACCATATCTCTCAAATTAGTTGTTCAAATGGTTTGAAAAAAATACCACAACTAGACAACTCAATTATCCACATGTTTCTTTTTATGTGAAGAAGCAAATTCGGAGAAGAAGATTTTCAAAAGTGATGTGAAATATAATATAATATCTTGGAACACCAATGAAGACTTATGTGTAATAAAATAATATTTTATTTTTGGTTGTCTCCCCAAATTTGGCTATAAATAGGTGTGCATTGTAATGTATTGAGATATCCATCATTCTATGAACAAATCTTTGAGTTCATAATATTTCTCTATATTTTTCTTTTATTTATTCATTTAAATACAATTAGCATGTTCATTTAATATTCAAAGTTTTACACTTTGAATAATGAATAGCTAACTTCCTAAAGGTGAGATGATAATGTGAAACTCTTGGCATGATAATAAGGTTATTAAAAGGTAAGAATCTATGTTTTATGTTATTTAATCATTTTTTATTGTTTATGTAATATTTATTTATTTAAGCATTTTTATACCCTACTTATAAGTGTGAGTTTTGATTTATTGTTGCTATATGTTACACTAAATTCTTGGAACCATTTAAATGTTAGTTTGGTTTTACAAACCATATAACTTGGATGCCTTGATTTATTATATATGAATATATCATAGTATTAATTTATTGGTACCATTTAAATGTTTGTTTTGTTTTACCAACCATTTAAAGTGGGAACCTTGATTTAGTGTTTACAAATATATTTTGCACAATAAATACTTGACCACATTTATAAGTTTTGGTATATATTATATACTTATAAGATAATAATTTATAACATAATATAAATATGATTATTTAATATATTGGAACCATTTTATTAAGTGGATTTCAATATTGTTCGTTAATGTTAACTTTATTAAAATACCAAGAGTGGATCCTTTAATCTCAACTACTTAAATTAAAATTTGAACAATTAA
>NW_027356113.1:0-1038 GCF_012295235.1 Primulina huaijiensis | reverse complement strand
TATTATTATTATTATTATTATTATTATTATTATTATTATTATTATTATTATTATATATTTCAATTATTTTGGGAAAACTGAAAACACCGACTTAGATAGTCACGGAGTACCGTTATCCGCCACTTAACCGGGAAATGAATTAGAATCTGCAAAAACAAAATGAAAATATCAAATAACTATTGTGGATTATATAAAGGCATAAAATCATCATTAAGAATTTCATTTTCTATAAAAGGTTTCAGTCTTTGCCCATTAACTTTAAACACGTCCTTATTTTTAGGATTTTCAATATCAACAGCACCATGAGGATAAACAAATTTAACTATAAATGGTCCTGACCTTCTCGATCTTAGTTTTCCTGGAAATAAATGCAAACGAGAAATATAAAGTAAAACTTTTTGTCAAATTTCAAATGAATTTCTCATAATATTTTTATCATGAAAGGCTTTAGTTTTATCTTTATAAATCTTTGAATTTTCATATGCATCATTTCTTAATTCTTCTAGTTCATTTAATTGCAATTTTCTTAATTTAGATGCATCATCTAAATTAATATTAAATACTTTAATTGCCCAATGAGCTTTATGTTCAAGTTCAACCGGTAAATGACAATGTTTACCAAAAACTAACCTATATGATGACATCCATAATGATATCTTAAATGCAGTTCTATATGCCCATAATGCATCAGTTAATCTTAAAGATCAATCTTTTCGATTTGGATTAACTGTTTTTTCTAAAAAAAAATTTTATTTCTCTATTTGCAAGTTCAACTTGATCATTACTTTGAGAATGATATGGGGTAGAAACTTTATGTGTAATGCCATATTTTCTTAACAAAGAAGAAAATGATTTATTTATAAAATGACTTCCTCCATCACTAATTATTGCTCTAGGTATTCCAAATCGACTAAAAATATTTTCTTTTAAAAATTTTATAACAACTTTATGATCATTAGTTCTACATGCAATTGATTCAATCCATTTTGAAATATAATCAACAGCGATTAAAATGTACGTATATCCAAAAGATAATGG
>NW_027356112.1:0-691 GCF_012295235.1 Primulina huaijiensis | reverse complement strand
GCGCCTCTCTGCCGCGCATGTGCGCGATACCTACGGGATTTCAACGCCTAACTCGTGCTTGTCCCGTTCTGATCGCGACTTGATCCATCTATAAGCGCTACAAGTCATAATCATTAATCTCATATTATCAGCATAAAATTCTCGGGCATTACAATTCTCCCCCTCTAAGATATGATTTCGTCCTCGTAATCTCAGGTAATCAATCAAAGCTTGTAAAGGGAGCAATATACCCAAAAGCTAAATAAATACTCACGTCATGAAAATAACTCGTGATATTTCTGTCTCATCTCTGATTCTGTCTCCCAAGTCGCTTCTTCAATACCGTGACGACTCCACTGAATCTTTACAAGTGGAATGGTTTTCGTTCTGAGTTGTTTCTCTTTACGATCGAGAATCTGTATCGGCTTTTCGAGGTAACTCAAAGTCTGATCTAGCTCTGCTTCTTCAGGCTGAATAACATGAGAACTATCTGGCATATATCTACGCAACATCGATACATGAAAGACGTCATGTATCCCAGATAGAGAAGGCGGAATGGCGAGTCGATAGGCACGATCGCCAATCTTTTCAAGAATCTCGTACGGACCGATGTATCGCGGAGACAATTTCCCACGTTTGCCAAATCTGACAACGCATCTGAAAGGAAAAATCTTCAAGAATACTCTGTCTCCCTGTTCAAATACTAACGGTC
>NW_027356111.1:0-419 GCF_012295235.1 Primulina huaijiensis | reverse complement strand
TAGCTCATCACATAAGAACTCCAAAGTTAAGCGTGCTTGACTTGTTGCAATTCTCGGATGGGTGACCTCCTGGGAAGTTCCTAGGGTACGTGTGAGTGAGGACATAAGCACGATGGAAAGACTCGTCTTGGTACAGTGAGGACAGTCGTCGAATCTGGGGCGTTACAATTGGTGTATACACTTGTAATATTTCTCCTGATATAAAAGTTGCAGTGCTCCGTGGACGTAGCCTATATTGGGTGAACCACGTAAATCTTTGTGTTCTTGTTGGTTATTTTATTCCGCAATTTTTGGGTACTATATTATCTTCGTGGTCGGCATCGCTTCGGTGTAATTCCCCAACAACTGGTATCAGAGCTTTGTTGTGAAAATTTTTAAGAATTCTGAGTATGCTCTGTGGTTACAGCTTTATCTGATCT
>NW_027356110.1:0-307 GCF_012295235.1 Primulina huaijiensis | reverse complement strand
AGGGAACACCTTGAAATGCTTCAAAACGAGTTTAACAAGTTAGCATTGAACGCAGAAATTGCGGGAAGGCTCCAACAAGCTGATAAGATAATTGTCTCTGATCGAATCACAGGATGTTTGCAGGCATACACTCAGTTATGGTCTGTAATGCAAATTTCTATCCTCCAAGGCATTGAGAAGCCATTGGTTTCTCAAATGGAGAGTTTTCGAGCACAGGACTCTATACTTGGAGCAGGGGATTCAAGTACCCCTAGCACAAGTTTTATGTCGGGATCATCTCCTGATGAGTCGGCCAAAACAAAAATTG
>NW_027356109.1:0-861 GCF_012295235.1 Primulina huaijiensis | reverse complement strand
GCCCCGAAGTTTGTCGTGGGTGTCGTCGTTCCTCTAGTGACACATCTTGGGAGATTGAGCATAACTCTTTACTTAGACCTTCAAATGACATGAGGTTAATTGGAGATGCAAGCCAGGACATAGAGCTACGACTTTTAGGTTTACCACTTTTTCAAATTATGAAGGAAAAAGGCGTTTCAGAGGCAATCTTTGAGGCGGCTGTGCGCAGAGCGAAGCCCAAGCGGTAAGAAATGACCGCCCGAGCGCCACTGATTCTGAAAATTTCGTCTGGTCCGCGCCCAAGCGGTAGTTTATGACCGCCCGAGCGCCCATCACAGTACAAAAAACGTGTTTTGGGTATTTTAAGGCTTATGATCGGTTGTAGCACCATTTATTCCTCATTTTCTTCTCCTCCCTTCCCTTCTCCTTCGATTTTGAGCTAGGGTTCTCATTCCTTTCTTTTGTCCCTTTGATTCAAGTTTCTAGTTGGGTTATTGAAGTGAGAGCAAGATCATTTTGGAGTTAAGGAGCTAAGGTAAGCTTGTGGTTTTGGTTATTATTTGGATTATGATGTTGGGAAATCATGAGATGTTTGATTGTGTTGGTTTTATGGGTTTTATGGTATGGGTTTATGATTTTTGAGATGTTGATGGTTCAATACATGGTTTATTGTTGTAGAAATTGTACCAAGAGAATGGAATCAAGTGATCCAAGTGTAGTAAGTGGAATTCATTCCTTGTGCTCACATGAATTATATATATTGTATTTCAAATGGTTTTAACATGCTATTCCCTTTCATTTGATTCATGTTATGTATTGGTACACTTTGTTGTATAATAGCGGTTTTAATATGCCTCAATTGTATAAAAGGGAATGCAAATG
>NW_027356108.1:808-4341 GCF_012295235.1 Primulina huaijiensis | reverse complement strand
AAAATTGCACCTATTAAATACATTTATAAACCGTTTTTATACATGATTTTTATTGATATAACTGTTGTCATATTTAGCGACGGTTTTTCACAACCCGTCGCTAATATTAGCGACGGTTTGTGCATAACCGTCGCTAATATTTGCGACGGTTTAAAACAAACCGTCGCTTTTTCAAAATTGCAACGGTTTTATTGATACTCGTCGCTATATTTAGCGACAGTGTTAACAAACCGTTGCTAAATTTAGCGACGGGTAAAGTCAAACCGTCGCATGTATTCAATTAGCGACTTTTTTACTAAACTCGTCGCTAATATTAGCGACGGTTATACATTACTGTCGCTAATATTAGCGACGGTTATTTTGTACTGTCGCTAAATATAGCGACGGTAATGTCGTAAACCATCGCCAAATTTAAATTTTGAAAAATCCGCCATAAATAGCAACGGTTTATTATTAGCGACGGTTGTTTCATTAACCGTCACCAAATTTTTTATAAATATCTCCACTTCCGATCCATTTCCTTACACCACTTCACAACACTTAAAATTTTTCTCTCTTACATAATTTTACCACTTCACAACGATAAAAATTTTTTTACACGATTTTAGTTTGGATTTAATGTAAATTTTTTCACTTTAATTTTTAGTACATTTTTAAGTGTTAATTAAGATTAGAATTATGTTATTATATTAATATGGTAAGTTTTTTAATATTTATTAAATTTTTTTATTTTACCGTAAATATTAGGGATGGAAATTATTATATAACCGTCGCTAAGGTAGCGACGGAAATTATGATATAACTGTCGCTAAGTTAGCGACGGAATGCATGAATAAGTTGTCGCTAATTTTAGCGACGGTTTATAAATTCCGTCGCTAAATTTGTAGATGACGGTGTTTTAATCTGTCGCTAAATAGCGACGGTTTTACATTAATCTGTCGCTAATTTTCTAGGCGACGGTTTCTCAAAAACCGTCGCAAATTGTAGGTACAATATCGGAAAAATACTGTAATGGGTAATGGGTACGGGCATTATCAAACCGCACCTAAAAGAAACAATAGAAGCAGTTCTTCAACTTGTACCACCGGTTGAAAAAACCGCTTCTATAAGATATAAGGCCATAAATAAAAGGAGCGATTTTACAACCGGTGGTACAAGTTCTGGAGCGGTTAAAAACCGATCTTAAAATTGAAAAAAACCGCTTCTGTAAGTGTATTTTTTTGTAGTGAGGTGTGAAGCCTATTGGTTGAAAATGTATATTTAAAATTAATATGGATTTGAAAGGCAACGTGGAAAGATAGAAAGAAGACATTGATTATAAATAGACTTTCTCTCTGATTTCTTCGAAAAATTCTTTAAAGATAATAATAGCTTTGGTAGCGCATTTCCATCTTAAGATTTATCAGATTGATATAAAGACTGTATTTCTAAATGGTGACATTGATTAAACGATTTATATTGTGCAACCAGAAAAATTTGTATCCAAAGACACAAATAATATGGTTTGAAAATAAAATAAATTCATTTATGGATTCAAGCAGACATCTCGACAAGCGTATTTCAAATTTTATCAAGTGATCATCTCGTTTAGTTTTTAGATGAATTTGGTCGATGATCGCCATAAGTTCAGTGAGAATAAACATATTTTTATGATTTTATATGTTGATGACATCCTACTTGCTAGCAACAATATAGAGTTGTTGCAAGACATTAAGAACTTTCTAGCTAAGAATTTTGAGATGGAAGATCTTGATGATGCATCTTTTGTACTGGGTATCCAGAGACATCGGTATCACTCTCGAGATATTTTTGGATTATCTCAAAAAGGCTATATCAAGAAAGTTCTTAAGCGATATGAGATGCAAGGTTGTAAACCAACGGATACCCATGTGGCTACGGGAGAAAAATTTAGTCTCGAATAATGTCCCAAGAATGATTTTGAGGAGAATGAAATGCAAAAGATCCCTTATGCATCTGCAATAGGGAATCTGATGTATGCTCATGTTACATGTCTAAATATTGCATACATGAAATGAATGTTGGGAAGATATCTAAGTAATCCAGGAGTGAAACATCATAAAGAAGACATGAGAGTTTTACGGTACATACATAGAACAAAAGATTACATGCTCATATATTTGAGGTTGGATCAGTTTGAGATCATTGGGTATATTGACTCCGATTTTACTAGATGCCAAGATAGTATGAAATCTATGTCGGAATACATCTATCTCTTTGCTGGAGGTGTCATTTCATGGCAGAGTGCTAAATAGTCTCTTATAGCCTCTTCCACCATTGCAGCTGAGTTTGTAGTATGCTATGAAGCATCTAGTCATGGAATATAGATGCAAAATTTAGACACATGAATGCACATTGTTGATGGAATTGAAAGGCAACTAAGAATATAATGTGATGATAAATCATCGGTTATATATTCTAATAACAACATGAGCTCGAAGAAGTTAGAACATATTGACATCAAGTTCCTGGTTGTTAAAGAAAAAATTCGGAGTGGCAAGTTGTCTATTGAACATATCGGTACAAACTCCATGGTTTCAGATCCGCTTATTAAGGGACTATCATCCAAACAGTTTCATGAGCACACTGCTCTTATGAATGTTATGTCAATTGAGAAAATTCAGTTTTAGTGGCAGTTTGTTATTTTAAATGCTTTTAGTTATTTTCAGTTACAATTATGTAAATTTATTTTATGCATATATAAATTTCAAGTTACGTCACACTCTGATTATTTAAAGTTTGATATCAATAAGGTTTAAGGAAGACCAGTTGAAAATAGACACATTATGATCACATTACATGAAATTTTCATATTACACATTCACTTCATGATCCATGTCATTCATTTGTGTTGACATATATAACAATTGATGAGTCTAATTACCTTTAGTGCAGTGAATACTGCTTTGATCATGTGTTGATGTGATTGATAGATCAGATTGATTATAAATACATTTTTAGGAATGACAACATTTTTGAGCTCACGAGATTATTTTCACAAACATAATTATAAGGTTACACATATAACTCAAGTGGGAGATTGTCGGATCAATTTTATTTATATGTGCTTATATGTGAATAATTATGTATTATGAGTTGTCTATGAAGTTAAACCCAAAATAAAATGATGATCAACTAATGTTTCGAGTTATTGGACTTTAATCTGTCTACTAGGTTGTATGCTTTTAATGTGTAGAGACATTAGTATAATTTCTAATTTTATGATGTGATAAATCATAAATATCATAAGATAATGATATACATTATCTATATATGAGTCATATCCTCAAATCGCACGTTATCATATTCCTTATTCTATCATCCGTTAAGAAAATAATTAAAAAGAGAAAACCAAATGATTTTATCAAGGAAAAGAGCGCATAGATGTGGAAGCTGAAGACACGTTCTAAATAATTCAAGATTATAGTTTCAAGTATGTTTCTTCTTAAATTTCCAATCAAGTTCTTAATAATTTAATATGATGTATTATGTAGTTTATGGATTTTCCCCATATA
>NW_027356108.1:0-346 GCF_012295235.1 Primulina huaijiensis | reverse complement strand
GGTGGAGGAGACGCAACCCCTCCCAACTGGGGAGATTAGTGAGATGGGGGAGATGTGGAAAGAGATACGGAGGTTGAGGGAGCAGGTAGGAAGCAGAGCGCCGGTACCCAAGAGAAGAAGCCCTTTTTCACTAGCCATCTTGGAGGAAGGGCTTCCTCCGAATTTCCGACAATCTAACATTGGTGAGTATGACGGACATACTGACCCCGAGGAACACTTGGGGAGATTTGAGAATGCGGCTTTGTTGCACCAATATTCAGATGGAGTCAGATGCAGGGTGTTTCTGGGCACGTTGGTGAGATCAGCCCAGCAATGGTTTAATACCCTGCAGCCCAACTCTATACAG
>NW_027356107.1:0-416 GCF_012295235.1 Primulina huaijiensis | reverse complement strand
CCCGTGTACAGGTCCGTGCTCGGGTCCGTGTAGGCTCGGGATTTCACTTCCTCAAGTGTAATGGATACGGATCCCGTGTACGGGTCCGTGCTCGGGTCCGTGCAGCCTCGGTACTTCAAAATAATGCTTGAATAATGTTCCTTTGGCCCGAAACGTACTCACATGCATCACGAACCTTGGACATCCTTGAACCTCTTCATTGAACCTCTTTATTCGCACGTCATGCCCGGCCAGATTCATATCACCATTGACATGGGAAACTTTCAAAACCGTGTTTTACAACAAGTATGTCAGGAAAGATGTAAGAGCTAAGAAAGCCAGCGATTTCCATAACCTGAAGCAAGGAACTATGTCAATGACTGAATACATAAAACAATTCGAGGCTGGAGTCCAATATGTACCATATATTGCACATG
>NW_027356106.1:0-11753 GCF_012295235.1 Primulina huaijiensis | reverse complement strand
CGATGTATCGAGGGTACAAACTCTCTCATATAATAAAAAAATGAACATTTCANTCTCTCATATAATAAAAAAATGAACATTTCAAAAAAAAAAATCCATTGATTAATTTTTTGCAACTACTAGTTTTGTGAACTCCTTCACTAAAATTGGCAGTTTCACTCTCTTCATTTAATTGACAGCTAAGGTAAATTCCACAATTTCCAATAATGAAATCCATTTGTAAACTCCTTCGTAGGCAATCTGTTTGATCTCTATCAAACTATATTCGTCAAATTCAACTCTTTGAATTTGAATATCTCAACGGAAACACAGAATCCAGTACTTGTGTTACCCTCAATGGTTCAGGAATACAACTAGTCGCGGGTTCACAACTTCATGTGATTCAGAACAACATTTGTTCTTATTCGGGCTCACCCTTATTAGCCTCGTTCATTGCATCAACACATTGATCAAGAACGTCAGAACTCAAATCTGATTGCACCCATCAGATCATGATAAGAATGTCTTGTAGCATCGCCCCTTGATCCTTCAGATATCACTGATAGTGTCTACAAGAAACTTAAGTTATGATTAGCGTATAGAACAGTGCCTTCAACTCATATATCCCGATCTAATATGAAACTATTAGTATATCGAGAGTTGCAAATGAATTATATAACGATGTGTTATATCTTTGGGTAATATAGTGAAATTGAAGAGGTCTCTGAATTCGTGCTTGAAAATTTGCGGAAAAATTTAAAATTTTTCTTTTTAAATAATTAAAATGCCTCATTCCTAAATAAAATAATAAATAAAGTTTGATTTTCAAAATAGCAGCGGAAGTAAATGTTTGTTTGCAAAATAATAATTTAAAATAATCCAACAACGAGAAAAATGTTTGAGCCCTAAAATAGTAAATGGNTTTGTTTGCAAAATAATAATTTAAAATAATCCAACAACGAGAAAAATATTTGAGCCCTAAAATAGTAAATGCTGAAAATGAGGTCCTCGGATTTCACTACTGCCGACCCTCGATGGCTCACTGGTCCCCGCCCTCGGTCCCGAACTCATCAGTACCTACAACAATCAAGTCTAGTGAGTCTAAAGACTCAGCATGCATATATCGTAAATAACAAGTAATAATAATAAAATCGCATGCGAAGGAAAATATCATGTCATGACTAATTGTAATGCGTGCATCACTGAACTGAAATCGTATCATGAATAATTAATATTACGTGCATAACTGAACTGAACTGAACTGAAAGTAGTAAGTGAAATGTTTGCCCCGTAGAGCCCTGTAATGAAATAGCTAGTAATAATTTTCTGGTGAGATTATGGTCTACGCAAGTGGCCCCTGAACTGAACTGAACTGACCGGTAACTGACGACCGGGACCGGTAACTGACGACCGGGTGAAATACTAATCGTCTGATCAGACTAATGCCACAGTATACTGGGTGGTACAAAACTGAACTGACCGGTAACTGACGACCGGGTGAAGTAATAATCCCATGATAGTAAAGTGACCACAAGCAATATCGCATAAATCTCAAAATGAATATTTTGCACGTAATATAATTAAAGAACATCATTAAATATCCTGTAAAAATTTTACTGATTGGGTTGGATCGCTCCCAGGCTCGCTGCGACTAAAATCTAACATGAAAAATATGCAAATGATTTATCGTGACCAAGCTTTGTAATTGACTCCAAAAATGAGACATTTACGCCCAACTAACTTAGTATTTAATCATGACTCCGTGCCAACCCGAACCATCACCGAACCATCATTTAGTCATGATTAAAATACGTCTAAAATGATGAAATAATGCTCCTAAAATGGTACAAGTCGAAATCTTGGTGAATGGAGGCCAAAACATGAAATGCTCTTTCGAGAGTCACTTTGGCACATTACACCGTAAATTCTCGTACGACCTCTAAAATGATCCAAATCACAAACGGCCAAAAACATGACCTTTCTAACATGATGAGGTACTGTCCAGTCCAAGTCCATAGGCTAAAAGCCAACCAAGAACTCGAAACACACCTCTGAACCGCAGCACAACTTGCTGTCAAAAATATAGCAGCAATGTTAGCGTTTCCTTGCGTCGTTTGCAAGGCTAATGGCCATTGGGGCTTGAACCACTGACCAAAGCCTCTTACCAACATCCCAAGGGTTGGCTTGAACCAAGGCTAAGGGCCTTAGGCCAGCCACAATCCAAGCAACACCATGGACCACCCGAAACTTGCATCCGATAGCACCAAAAATATGTACTGTGATGCATCGGTTCGCTTGCTGTCTTTCATTTTTCCAGTGGCCATTTGATTGACCATGGCTCAATATAGACATCCAGGGGTATTGAGTGAACCAGGGCTAAGGGCCAGAGGCCAACCGAGATCCACCCCAACCACCAAAACCGAAAGTACTCATGCAGCAAATGAAAAGGGGCCGAAGGGGGGCTGTTCTTGTTTTATTTAAAAACCGTTGCAACCATGGACCAAGCCTTGAAAGGCCAACTTGGTCACGTCTTAGACATACCAAGTAGATGTTCTAACCTTGGCTATAGCCTCTAGGGCAGCCGAGATCAGAAACACCACCCTTGACAGCAAAACTGAAATATCGAAACTCATAATGACACTAAGGGGGAGTTGCTGTTATTTCCCTTTTGTTGTGCGTATGGGGCTTGAAAAAATGGACCAACATGGTCCTAATACATCCTAGTACATGTCTAGATGAAGCCTTGGGAGCCTGGACACGAGCCAACCACCTGAAACACCAAAAATCACATAACCTGTGAAGGTACACATGAACCCGAAAATTTTGCACCAAGTTTTCGAAAATATTTCTCATGTATTTCGGTTTTCTCGCAATAAAATCATGTACATGCTATGTTTAAAAATACCTATATGGCTTGATTGAAGAGTGAATAAAAACATATACATGCATTGGTTTGTTTTGAAAGAAAAACAAACAACACAACGACGCGGCGCGGAGGAGACGGAGTTCTTTTCTTTTCTCACTTTCTCTCTTGTTTTTCCTAGAGCACTCACGATTTTTTTCTTGCTGAAATGCTCAGAATTTTTGAGAATAAGGGGGGAGGGAGAGTGGCTAGGAAATGAAGGGAGTTTACTAATTAAATGGAGAGTTTAAATGGCAAATCAAATCTTTCTATCATAGAGTTTGATAGATAAGGAATAAGGTGTGATTTGATTTGATTTAATAGAGGTTGTGGCCGATTTCTTGCTTATCAAATAAGGGTAGAAAAATTGCTTAATTGATAATTATTGAAGATTAAATGGTGAGGGAATATTATGTCAAGAAGAGGATTAAGGAAAGATATCAATAAAAATGAGTAGTCAAACTTTTAAATCCTATTAAGGGTGATGGTCGATTTTCTCATTAAAAGGAAGAGAAATATTGCTAGATAAACATGGTAGAAATATTGCTTAAATATTAATTAGTGGTGAATAAAATTTAAGGAATTATCTAACAAGAAAAGGTAAGGAGAGATGATAAAGAAATAGGTTGTCAAATATCTTTAAATTAATTGAGGGGGCCGATTTTTATCTCTCGAGGTAAAAATTTGCTTAATTAAAGATTATTGAGGATTTAAAATTGAAGGAATTATCTAGGCCATAAAAAGATTAAGGAAATATTTTAAAATAGAGAGTTGACAAATTAATTAAATCTCATAAGTGAAGTGGCCGAAAATTTAAGATAATGGGAGGGAAAATATTTCTTAAATATTGTGTTTTAAATTTTTAGTGTTTTATCTACCCATTAAATATTTTAGTGACTTAAGAAATTAATTATGGAGTAATATTATCTTGCATGCATGGCTAAATATTTGAATTACCTAATTAATTCCTTAAACATTTTTTTACATTAAATTAACTTATTGTTTAACTAAAATAAATTCTAAGAATGTTTTCTTACNCTAAAATAAATTCTAGGAATGTTTTCTTAATATTAAATTTTATCTCAATACTTCAACTCCAGTCCGGTTTCACTTAATTAACTGAAAAGGTAGTAATTAAACTATTGCATAAAATAATTAAATAAATTTAAAGAAAAAAATTTAAATACTCATGNTCTTAATAAGACAGGTTCGGAGTGAGCTGCAACGGTTCAAAATTCAAGACATGCGAAGGATTTGCCATATACTTCCTCAGCATAGAGACGTGGAACACATTGTGTACTCCGGCCAGATTCGGCGGAAGAGCAACACGATAAGCTAACGTCCCAACCCTGTCGAGGATCTCAAATGGTCCAATGAATCTCGGACTGAGCTTCCCTTTCTTCCCAAATCGCATGACACCTTTCATAGGTGCTACCTTCACAAAAACATGGTCGCCGACTGCGAACTCTAAATCTCTTCTCCGCTGGTCCGCATAACTCTTCTGTCGACTCTGAGTAGTCCTCATCCTGTCGCGGATCTGGGCTACTACATCAACAGTCTGCTGAATAATCTCTGGACCCAACTCTGCTCTCTCTCCTACCTCATCCCAATGAACAGGAGATCTACACTTGCGACCATACAATGCTTCATACGGAGCCATTCCTATAGACGACTGAAAGCTGTTGTTATAGGTGAACTCCACTAATGGCAAGTTCGACTCCCAACTCCCTGAAAAAACAATAACACAAGCACGGAGAAGATCTTCTAGAATCTGGATAACTCGCTCTGACTGCCCATCTGTCCGAGGGTGGAAAGCTGTGCTAAACAATAACTTCGTACCCATCGTCGAATGCAAACTCTTCCAAAATGAGGAAGTGAATCTGGGGTCTCTGTCAGACACGATAGAAACAGGAATACCATGAAGTCGGACTATCTCCCGGATATACAACTCTGCATACTGAACCATGGTGAAAGTCGTCTTGATAGGCAAGAAGTGCGCTGATTTGGTAAGACGATCAACAATCACCCAGATAGCATTTGATCCTCTGACGGACTTTGGCAAACCGGTAACAAAGTCCATGGTAATATTCTCCCACTTCCACTCAGGAATAGGAAGAGGCTTGAGCAAACCTGCTGGCCTCTGATGCTCTGCCTTCACTAACTGACAAGTCAGACACTCGGATACAAAGCGTCTGATATCCTTCTTCATTCCTGGCCACCTGTACAATAACTGCAGGTCTTTGTACATCTTCGTACTCCCTGGATGAATAGAGTACGACGACATATGGGCCTCTGATAGAATAACTGCTCGGATAGAATCACTGCTAGGAACCCATATTCTGTCTCGATATCTCACAATACCGTCACTAACTGAATATAAGACACTGCCTTTGGCCTCATCTCTCTGCTTCCACTTTGCCAACTGTTCATCTGCTGGCTGACCACTGCGAATACGGTCAATGAGAGAAGACTGGATCGTCAAGGTGGATAGACGGGGAACTCTACCTTGAGGATATGCCTCTAGATCAATCTTCTGCATCTCAGACTGAAGAGGTCTCTGAACCGTCAGATGGGCCATCACTGCAACTTTCCTGCTCAATGCATCCGCAACTACATTAGCTTTACCCGGGTGGTAGCTAATGTCACAATCATAATCTTTCACAAGCTCCAACCATCGCCTCTGACGCATATTCAGCTCTTTCTGCGTAAAGAAGTACTTGAGGCTCTTATGGTCGATAAAGATCTGACACTTCTCCCCGTACAAATAATGCCTCCAGATCTTCAAAGCAAAAACAACGGCTTTCAACTCTAGATCATGGGTAGGGTAATTCTTCTCTTGAGTCTTCAACTGACGAGAAGCATATGCTATCACCTTCCCATGCTATATCAATACTGCGCCAAGATCGAGCTTCGAAGCATCGGTATACAAGACAAACTCACCGGGCCTTGACGGCATGGCCAAAACTGGTGCTGAGATAAGAGCTTGCTTCAAAGTATCGAAGCTCTTCTGACACTCATCGCTCCACACAAATTTCACATTCTTCTTTGTCAATGATGTGAGTGGAACTGCGATGGAAGAAAATCTCTAAATGAACTTCCGGTAATATCCTGCTAGGCCAAGAAAACTGCGGATCTCAGATGCATTCTGCGGCACAACCCAGTCTCTGACTGCTGCAACTTTCGCTGGGTCTACCTCAATACCACTGCTAGAAACAATGTGGCCTAAGAACGCCACCTTCTCCAACCAGAATTCGCATTTATTGAACTTTGCGAATTACTTATGCTTCTGCAAGGTCTGCAACACTGCGGTCAGATGTCTGCCGTGATCCTCCTGATTCTTCGAGTAGACGAGAATGTCTTCTATGAACACTATCACAAACTGATCAAGATACGGCTGAAATACGCAATTCATGAGATCCATGAAGATCGCTGGCGCATTCGTAAAACCGAACGGCATCACAAGGAACTCGTAGTGGCCATAACGAGTCTTAAAAGCAGTCTTCGAAACATCAGTATCTTTCACCCTCAACTGGTGATAACCGGAACGCAGATCAATCTTGGAGAACACCGAAGCGGCCTGCAACTGGTCAAATAGATCTTCAATCCTCGGAAGTGGGTATTTATTCTTCACTGTAACCATGTTCAACTCCCGGTAATCGATGCAAAGTCTCATAGAGCCATCCTTCTTCTTCACAAACCAGGCTGGCGCGTCCCATGGTGAAAAGCTTGGGCGAATGAACTCCTTGTCAATTCCTGAATCTGCTTCTTAAACTCTGCCATCTCTGTCGGTGCTAGTCGGTACGGAGCTTTTGAGATCGGAATCTTACCTGGCATAAGCTCAATGGAAAACTCCACCTCTCACTCAGGTGGCATACCAGAGACGTCTTCCGGAAAAACGTCTAGAAAATCTCTGACGACTGGGACATCTGAGGCTGACTGACTGGGTGCCTCGGGGACAGATATAAAAGTTGCTAAAAACGCTCGACACCCTCTATGAATGAGCTTCCTAGCCTGGACACAGGGTATAATGCGCGGTAAAGGAAAGTACCTGTCTGGCTCGAATAAGAACCGCGTCATCCCAGGCGGTCGGACTAGAACAGATCTCCGCTGGAAGTCTATCAACACTCTGTTCTGCAATAGCCAATCTATGCCTAATATGATGTCAAACTCTGGCATCGGCAACACGATCAGATCCGCATAAACGAGGTTGCCATGAAGCTCAAGATCTATGTCTCGGATCACATTGGTAGCTGTCATCTCCTCTCCCGAAGGCAGTACTACTGAATAGGCTACATCTAGCCAAATGGTCTTAACTTTGAGAAAATTAGCGAAGACCTCTGAAATAAACGAGTAGGTAGCCCCTGAATCTATCAAGGCTTTTGTAGCTGAGCCAGCTATGAAAATTCTCCCTGAAAGGTTAGAACACTATGCTGAACCTAATAATCAAAAGAGCTAAGCTTATAGACATGCATAGGCCAAAGTTCTTCTGATAGGATCGATTAACGTAGCAAGAGTGTTTAAAAAGGGGGGTTGAATAAACACTCACAATTAAAACTGATCTTTTCAAGTTTTGAGTTCAGTTTGGTGAGAAACTGATTCTCGGAATCTTGCTGGTCAATGACAATCAATTAAACTAAACTAGTTGCGGAAATTAACTGACTGAAAGATAGAATACAAAACTGAAATAAAATACACAAGGATTGTTTCTGGATGTTCGGAGATTTCAATTACTCCTACGTCACCCCTTCTATCTCAAGGATAGGATTTCCACTAAAAGACTTTGATCGAATACAAGATTTGTACTGACCCACTTCAGTTTGGACTTATCACTGCCAAAAGCGGAAACTCTTAGTATTACAAAATGTTCTCAGTGCGTAACTGATCTTAGCATTATTGTATTTAACGATTATTACAAAGTGCTAGTGAGCTCAAATTGTAGCCTTGACTGCTACGAATAAATCAAGTAAGGGTGAGCTAAGATTTTGACAGAGTAACAGCAAGCTTTGAATAGAGTGATCTGTATATGTTTTTCAGCTGTTCTTCTGTCATATTTATAAGATTCCCTTCCAACGGTAACTTGAGATATGTTTGAATCTTTGTATCCGTTGATTGCCACTTCATCATTCCTTGGGCATTGTTTGCTTCATTTATTGTAATGCGGCGTCTTAATTGCTTTAGCTGAAATGCGTTGTTCAAAGCTGTATTGATTGAAGTGCGGCGTTTCATATTCAGTCGCAATCTGCTATGTCTCTTTGTCGGTTGAATGTTCTTTCCCGAGACATGTTTAGTTGAAGGAAGCATATGACTGAATATATCAACTGATCATGTTTTCTTTATTAGATCTGCTGATTTCAGTTGTTAAGTCCAGTTGCTGAATATAATTGCGCGTATCAGTTGGTTGATCAGTTTGTCAAAATATTTTGTCAAACGCCGGAATTTCGTTTCCATCAATTTCCCCCTTTATGGTGTTTGACAAAACTAAGTAAATAATAACTAATCGTCTGAACACATTGTAGATAAAATAAGAGGTTGATCTTGATCATCTGAAAGCTGAATAATAATCCACACAAATACAAGATAGACTTGTAGAGATTTTTCTTCAACGAGAAGATTTCTTCTGTTGTTCTAGAATCTCTTTGATTTCTTCCCCTTTTTTGTCAAACAACTCCATCTTCAAGGATAATTTTTGAATATCTGTTGATAGAAAGTTGACAGAGTTGGATACGTTTTCAACAGCAGAGGTTAGAGCGATTTGAAGTACATATATCTTTCTTGATACGAGTGTCTCCACAGCATCAACTCTTTTGCTGATAGAGTCTTGAGTCACTGAGAGACTCTTAACCAATCCTCTGTTCTTCTGAATATCATCCACTGTTTGAGAGAGAGATATTAAAGTATCTTGAATTGTCGTCAGTTTCTGATAGTTGAATTTTTCAGAATGTTCCAGTTTCAGATAATGCTCTAATTGAGTATGCTGAATCTTGTATACATGATTGATCATTTCATTCATATTCTGCTGAATTTCCTTAATATCTTCAAGAACTTTATCAAGATCTATAGAGAAATGAGGCAGAGACTGACAAGACGTTCCTGGTTGCGTTGAGACTTGATCAAAGACCACCATGGTTTTATCAGATATCATCGTTTCAGAAACAGTCTGTGCTGGAACATCTGTTTCAGTTACTGCCACTTGGACTGTAGGAGGTGAAGATTGATGATGATCAGCAAAGATGCTTTCCTGCTGAATAGGAGAGACTGCAGGATCTTTAGTTGATTGATCATGAGCTGATGCATCTTCTTGAAAATCAGCCGAGACTTGAGCTGGCTCATCAGTTGGAAGTTTTTCAGCAGTAATCAACACAGCCTCCATATTTTCAGCAATCTGTTGATTTGGTGATGGGCTAGCCACCACTATTTGATCCTCTATTTCAGAAACAACAGAATGAACTGGTACTTCTGTTGAGATAGAAACCTCTTGAGCGATTTTATCAGTTAAGTGATCAACTTCTTCAGAAATGGGTTCACTCATAAGAGATTCTTTCGCCACTGCTTGAATAATTTCATCAATGTTGGCAAAAGTCAACTCGGCTTCAGAGTACATCTGATGTTCCACAGCAGATGATTGTGGCACATCATGAACAGGTTTTTCAGCAACCGGTTGTGGAGATGGCTCTTTCTGCTGGGAGGAGAGTGTGTCTTCTTTTGTTTTGAGCTGGAGGATTTTTCAGGGAGAACCAATTCCTGATCCTGTTCTCAAAATCTGATTTCCATTTGTAGGCCACTAAGATCTGTGTCCAGTTGGGTGAACACAGCTCTATCATAATATGCAGTTGGACCTACAGGATCGTAGTTGGATTTCAGCTTTTCAACCATTTTAGTCAGCTTTTTGGCTCGAATTTGATCAAAGAAATATTTTTGCCTCTCCAATGCCTGGGCAATTGTAGCAGCTTTGACTATTTTCAACACAATCGCTTCAAGTTTAATAAACTTTTTCAGTTGGGATTTGCGCTTCAGCTCTTTTGCAAAAATCTCAGTCCTAAACTTCTTCCAACTATCAAAAGATTTCAGTTTCGATGTGGCAAATGCATTGCCCTGTTCTCAAACCAGGTCAATGTGAGTTTGGATGGCATTAGATGGCCTTGGCTTTTCAACTAGCTTTCTTTTTCCTTTTTCAGTAGTGAGAATGTGAGGTATATCCAAACCAGAGTGAGTGGTGTCCATTGGTTCCCTCAATATAACGCCTTTAGATCTGGACCGAGGCAAAATGGTAGGGCGATTTACATGAGTCAAGGGAGCTCTTACTTTAGCGGGTGCCTTTTCTTCAGTAACTGAATCATCAGGTGGAACAACCTGCAAAAGTATAGCCTGAATAGGCTGTTGGGCAGCTGATTGAGTCAAACTCTCAGTTGGAATGAATTTCACTGCTGTTATTGGTTTAGTTCTTTGCGTCCTTGGTCTCTTGACAAGCTTAGGAGAAGAAGTTTTTTCCGAATCTGATTCACTGATAATCAGTTTTCGTTTTGCAGTCTTCAGTTGGGCCAAAGTTTTGGCCTTCTTGACTTGTGTTGGAGCATGTGGTTGCGTCCCAACCTCCTGTTTGGTTTTTGGTGGCAAGATGTTCTTGGCAGTGAAGATCTTGAACTTTGATGATTTTCCAGCATTGTCAGCTACCAATCCCTTTAGTTTCAGAAGATAACTGATTGGAATGGCAAAGTCTCTTGATTGTTTGGTAGATTGAAGCATATTCCTTAGAATATTGAAAATAATGTGCCTCCAGTTAGCTTTCTTCTTTCCCATGATGATGGTCATCGCTTGGAATTTCTCAAGAGTAAGGGCAGCATAAGAGCCGGCCTTAGCCAATATGCCCTTCGCCACAATGTCGGCTAATAACTGAACCTCATGCTTCAGTTCCTTCTTAGGATTGGAAACTTTAATTTTCCGCCCATCAGCAGACGGCAAAGATTGCATTTCCTCAATGTCAGATGTTTTGACTTCAGAGAAACTGACGTACCCATCAGTTGGCAAAGAGAAAATTTCTCCGAAGGTCTCTTCAGATAGGATCAACAGCTGATCATTGACAGTTACAGAGATACTTCCATCAGTAGTGACAAACCCCTTCAGATAGAATTCATTTACTTTCTTGGGGTAGATATCCTGCGAAGATTGTCCCAAAAACATCCTGAGACCAGCAGATTCAATCTTTAGAAAGACGTTCTTAACATCAGCTTCTTGAACCGATCAAAATGAGTCAAAATCAATGGCCATAGCGTTTAACATGTGAGCTGGGATTTGATTCGCCATTTCAAAAGATAAAATGATCTGAAATTCGTAAAAGATAAGCTTTGGAATTAGTATGCTCTTAGGAACTGATTGTATGCGTAAGAAAGAAAACTGAATTAAAGCGGGCATAGTACATTTGTTCGTGACTGTTCAAATTCGAGACACGTTTCAGTCCAAAAAATTTGAATAAAAATATGTGTAAGTGTGCTGTAAGTGTGTGTGCAAAAAGTGAGCGGTTTAAAATAGGCCACGTTATGAAACTGCAGTCACGTCAGTTGATTTGGAATATAATAAATTTGTTAACTTATGTGAGAAGATTTGTAAAATATCCAGCTGAACAATCAGTTGGGAAACTGATTCATTTCAGTTGAGAATTCACAAACAATTGTCCTCTCAGTTAACATTTTCAAAAAAACTGATATTCCCCCTTAATCGGTGCATAGAATAATTAAAGTGACAATATAAAATAAATTTAAGGGTCAGAAAGATTATCGTTTGCTGAAACGTTGACGGCCCTTCAGCTTCCATGATTTTCGGCTATAAATATAAGTAACACGGTTAGTTTCAGTCATATTGGTGAAAATATTCAAGA
>NW_027356105.1:0-477 GCF_012295235.1 Primulina huaijiensis | reverse complement strand
ATTTTTACAACATTAATTTCTTCCGCTGCTATTTTTAAACATGACGCGTTATTCAACAGTTTATTTTATGCACTGGATATTTTATTTAGTTTAAAAGAAAATTTTTAATTTTTTCGCAAATTTTCAAATACGGATTTTTAGAACTTTACAGACGGATTTATAAAAAAAATCGATAAATAAAGCAACAGATATAATAAAAAGCTGTTGTTTGTAAAAAAAAAAAGCTAATAGACAACGGTTTTAAACCGTTGTCGTAACCCATATATAACAAAGGTGTTTGTTAAAACCGTTGTCTTTAGCAACCAAAAAACACGCCCAGAGACAACGGTTTTTTAAAAACCGTTGTCTTTTGACAAAAAAAAAATCAGAAAGACAACGGTTTTAACGAAACCGTTGTTAAAAGGAAAAAAGACAACGGTTTCTGACAAAACTGTTGTCTTCTGAGTGTGGTTGTATGTTGATTTTCTTGTAGTGAAG
>NW_027356104.1:0-449 GCF_012295235.1 Primulina huaijiensis | reverse complement strand
GTTCTTCGTGCTCTGGTACTGTTTCACAAGAAATTTGACCTTCGTTTGTCTTATTTTCCACCTGAAATATAATAGTTTCTGAATTCAGTGTGCCTTTGTCTCTCTTTACTTTATCTTCCTCGAAGATAACATCCCTGCTGATGACAAGCTTTTGAACAGTAGGATCCCACAAGCGAAACCCCTTTACTCCATCAGCATAACCCAAGAATATACATTTTCTGGATTTCGAATCCAACTTTGATCTTTTTTGCTCATTGTACAGAACGTACACAGGACTTCCAAATATATGCAAATGAGAATAATCTGTCGGCCTCCTGGTCCACATCTCCTTCGGAGTCTTCAGATCAAGCGCCATTGAAGGAGAACGATTGATAATATAACAAGCGGTTTTGACTGCTTCCGCTCAAAATGACTTGTCTAGACTCGCAGTCCTCAACATAGCTCTTGTT
>NW_027356103.1:0-8320 GCF_012295235.1 Primulina huaijiensis | reverse complement strand
CTAGATTAGGTTTAAATACTTCAGCCTTAATTATTGTACGAGATCGAAGGCATAATAAATTTGAAGATTCCATATTAGGAATAATAGAGTCCTCATTATGCGAAAGACCAATAAATTTTAGTTGTTTTCTTAATTTTCCAATATCTCTTTTCTGATCCACATATAATGAAAGCCCTCACTTTAAACATAAAAAATGAAGGCTTTGACATGATAGATGGAACATAAAATGTTGTTCTATTATACAGAATTTATTACAAGGTAATGAATTCAACTATTTCTAATTTTAGAATTTTAACATTTCGTGGAAGAATAGAGGGCATTAACCCCCAAGAAAAGAAGAAGTTTTTAAATTGTGAGGTCCAATAAGTAAGCTCAGTCCATTTCAAATTTTATTTAATAAAATCCAACTCATTTGATAGAAAAATCAGATCGCTCAATCCAGAACCTTCTTTGCCTTGAACCCGTCGCTTTTTCCCTTCTTCTGCAGCAAGCGTGCATCGTTCTCAACGGCCAGAAATTTAGTGCAGTAGGTTAGCACTTTTCTTCCTCCAACATATTAGCTACTTTCCTGCCATGAATCGGTAGAAATCAGTGCTCCATCTTTCACGTTCGTGCCGGCATCTGCGTTTCATTATTTTTCCGATTTGGTGAGCTTCTAGCTTCAATTTTCTTGTTGATGTGAGTTTATTTAGCAAGGAATCAAAGCCCTTTATTTCCCCTGTTTTCAGCTAATTCTCGTTTTTAGATCGTGAACAGTGTTTCCGACGACATTTCTGGCGAGCCATATTCTCTAGATTTCCATTGTGTGTTTAAGCTTCGTTTCTTGAGGTATTAAGCTTGGAATTTCAGGATTTGTATGGGTTTAATAGGCTGCCCGGATTTTGAATTTTAACCGAGCCAATTTATTTTGGTTTAGTCGTTTGGTATGCATTGTATCGAGGTATATATTGAATTTATATTGTAGGTTCTATTGTTGGACGAGCCATCAGAAGTTCTTAAGAATCTGTGGTATTATAAGTTGTAGTTGAGGTACGTTCAAACCTATATCATTATGACGTTTATATTGGCGTGTAAGAATATTCGGTGTCTGTTTTTTGCTATTATGTGCATTGAATGTTTATTCTGTTGCATTCATGCATTAATTGTATTGGCGTAACATATTGAGCCTTGACTCCTTTGACGGTGATTTATGTTGATTCTATTGATATATATTGAGTAATCAGAGGGACGAGTGGGTTAGGATTAGCCACATTCCCAGATGACAGCTAGGGACGAGCGACTTAGCTACTCGCATTCCCGATGCTACGTGCATGGATGAGCGGCGATTTGATGCTGCATTCCTGGCATGGGTGTCCACTGTTACTGTTGACGATGCTATTCGTTTGGACTCCATTTGGTATCCGCTATTCCATTGTTACCATTCATGCATTGCATGTCATTGCATTTACTTGGTATTATTACATGTCTTTTATATACGTTGTGATTTTACTCATTTGTCATACTGGGGTCCGACCCCTGTTTTCTTTTTATTTTGTGGTTGTTTTTGATGCCATAGCAGGTCATTCCAGGGGATTTGACTCGTCTGGTGGAGCGTCAGTGAGTGTTACCCAGTAGTCAGTTGGTTTGTGTCAGAGTTCCTAGATATCTATATATTATACTGGTTTGATACATTTGCCAGGGAGATGCCCTGTGTAGCTGTATTGTGGTGTTTTTATGTTGTGTTGAATTTTATTTGTGGTATGTTGTGTCTAGTCCTGGCCAGTGCGGCTGTAGGATATGTGTTTGGTTGTTTGTGAACTTGATGTTATTTTCGAGCATATAATATTGTTGTTGTGTTTTGAAATTTTTGGGATGTCCTACTTACGGGGAGGTCATGCCGAAATTTCTGTAGGCCAAAATGAACGTTTTAAACTCGTTTTCGCTGTTTACACCAAGTAATCCTTGTTGTTTGGTAATTAAATATTAATTAAGTGCACGGACCCTCACAGTTGGTATCAGAGCGTAACTGGGATACACTCAAATTAGAGTCTAGGACACTCGAGTTTAGACACAAATAAAATGATTGTGCATGTGTTTGATTATTTGCTCTGACTTGTTTCTATGTTTTGAATTAAATGTATCAGCAGGACTAGAGCATATTAGTTTAAGTTTATGCTCTTATACTAGACCGATTATTTTGTTTCTGCCATTGGATTAAATCTTTGTGTATTGTAGATGGCACCTGGTTGTAAGGGCAGAAAAGGAAAGGAAGTTGTTCAGGAATCCGAAGCTCCTAATGTGAGAGGACTTAACGAGACTGAAAGGGGAAGACGAGGTCGTCGTCCTCGTGGTGAAGCACGAAATGTTAACGTTGAGCATGAAGTGGATCAGTTGACTAGAGGAATGGGTATGCGTCCTCCTCGATTCTTTGGGAATGAAGATGGTGAGAAAGCTGTAGCATGGTTAAAAAGTATGAAGCGTTTGTTTAATTTGTTGGAGTACACTCCTGATTTGCAACTTAAGTTGGCTATTTTTCAACTAAAAGACTGAGCTCAGTTGTGGTGGGAAACTACTGAAGAAGCTCTAAAAGAATCTAGTGAAAGAGTTAATTAGGATGTATTTTGCGCTCAGTTTGCTTGAGAATATTCACCGCCTTCGTATTATTCGGCCACGGAAGCTGAATTTAATAGATTGACTTAAGGTAACATGACTGTAGTAGAGTATGCCTCTCAATTCTCAGCACTTCTTGCCTATGTTCCTCATGTTGCTAGCAGTGATCGGAACAAGCTATCGCATTTTATGTAAGGATTGAATTGAACCATTTGTACTTTAGTAGTAGCTGGAGCGCTTGTTAATTATGCCGATGCTGTAGAGAAAGCCAAAAATGTGGAGGCAAGTCTACTTTTGGCAGAACCACAGTCAGTTCAACCATGTTTTCCTCAGAGTTTCGGAGGTAATGTGCCGATTCCAGTGGGTGCACCACTACACCGTCCTTTACTTCCGTATCAGCTTTCGCAGTCTTATCAACAACCAAAGCACAAAAACTTTAAGGCTAAAGGAAAACAGTTCTAGAAATAGACTCGTAGTAGTTCTTCTAGTTCTGGCAGTCAGCGTGGAGGTTCAGTTGGGTCACCAGGTGGAGTATTTTGTCATCATTGTGGTGGTAAGCATATCAGTACTCAGTGTTCGGGAGTTCATGGATCTTGTAATATTTGTGGGCAAGTTGGACATTATGCTAGAGTACGTCAGAATGCAGTAAGACAACAATTTCAGCAACCTCGATTTGGTCAGGGTTTTAGAGGACAAGCAACTAGACCTTTTGTTCTAACTCAGTCTTTTCAGCAGTCTAGCTATCCTCAGCCTAGAGGTTCTGTTACGCAGCGTTTTCCAGAGCCACAGTAGGCTCAAGTTCATGCTCTAACTCAGGATCAAGTTCAAGACTCTCCAGGGGGAGTTATTGCAGGTATATGCCTTATTTTTAATCATCATGCTCGTATCCTGATAGACACAGGAGCATCTCATTCATATGTATCTTTTGTATTTGTTGATGAGCATGAGATTGCTACTACTCCGTTGATAGATATTGTGTCAGTCTCTACTCCTGCCGGTGTGTGTTTGATGTCTCATGAGATAATTCTGAATTGTGTGATTAGATTCGATGATAATATTATGATAACTAATCTCATCAAGCTAGATATGTCTGACTTCGACTGTATTTTGGGAATGGATACTCTGTCAAATTATCGAGCTACCGTTGATTGTTTCCATGGAGTTGTCAGATTCACACCGTATTATGGCAGTAAATGGAATTTTTACGGTAGTGATTTGCAATCACGTATTCCGTTAGTGTCAGCAATGGAAATGTTTAGAATCTTGTCATCAGGAAATGAAGGATTCATGATCTATGCAGTTGATGCGACTCAGGGAAAAAGGTTTGAAGCTTCAGATATTCCTGTTGTCAAGGAATTCCCTGATGTATTTCCCGATGAGATTCCTGGATTTCCACCCCAGAGGGGAATCGATTTTAGCATTGAGTTGGTGTCCGGGACAAATCCTATTTCGAGAGCACCATACCGTTTGGCTCCAACGGAATTGAAAGAACTCAAAGAGCAATTACAGGACTTACTGGAAAAATGCTATATTAGACCAAGTATGTCACCTTGGGGAGCTCCGGTATTGTTTGTAAAGAAGAAGGACGGTACGATGAGAATGTGCATTGATTACAGGCAGTTGAACAAAGCTACTGTGAAGAATAAGTATCATCTGTCGCGTATCGATGACTTGTTTGATCAGTTGCAGGGTACATCAGTGTATTCAAAGAACGATCTTCGTCCTGGATATCATCAACTTAGGGTTCGAGAGGAAGATGTTCCGATGACAGCATTTTGAACACGTTATGGACATTATGAATTTCTAGTTATGCCTTTTGGATTGACTAATGCACCAGCGGTTTTTATGGATTTGATGAATCGTGTTTTTCGTGAATTTATAGACAGATTTGTTATTGTTTTCATAGATGACATTCTGATTTATTCAAAAAAAAAAAGAAACATCGAGAACATTTAAGGTTAGTCCTCCAAACACTCAGAAAAGCGCAATTGTATGCAAAATTTTCTAAATGTGAATTCTGGCTGGATAGAGTAGTATTTCTGGGTCATGTTATATCAGCTCAAGGAGTATCAGTAGATCCCAGTAAAGTGGAAGCTGTTATCAATTGGCCAACACCAAAGAATATTTTCGATATTCGCAGTTTCTTGGGATTGACAGGATATTATAGGCGTTTTATTGCAGGATTTTCTATTATAGCAAGGCCTATGACCCAATTAATGCAAAAAGATCGACGTTTTGTGTGGAGTGATGAATGCGAGTCAAGTTTTAAGACTTTGAAGGAAAAGTTGACAACAGCTCCAGTGCTAGCTTTGTCATCAGGCTCAGGTGGATATGTTGTTTGTTCAGATGCATCTCTAAATGGACTTGGTTGTGTTTTAATGCAAAATGGGCAAGTGATTGCATATGATTCTTGTCAGTTGAAGCCGCATGAGACCCGATATCCAGTTCATGACTTAGAGTTGGCTGCCATTGTGTTTGCATTGAAGTTATGGCGTCATTATTTGTACGGTGAGAGGTTTGGGATTCATTCGGATCACAAGAGTCTTAAATATCTTTTCTCACAGCTTGACTTGAACATGAGACAGCCTCGATGGATGGAGTTGCTTAAAGACTTTGATTGTGAGATTCAGTATCAACCAGGTCGGATGAATCTTGTTGCAGATGCTCTCAGCAGGAAAGTTCAGAATGCTATGCTGACATCTTTGACTATCTCTAAAGTTCACGAGCACTTGGGGATTTCAAGATGGACTTATCAGATCAGTGGAGACTACTTTATAGTGTCATTTATTCAAGTTGAGCCACAGATTTTATCCAGTATCAAAGCAGCACAGAAGACCATTCCGCACATGCATAGATTGAAAGAAATGTCTCGAACAGGTCAGGCAACAAAGTTTAGTGTTGCCTCAGATTGTAGTCTGCGCTTTAATGGTAGACTTGTGGTTCCTAATTTGATATATCTGAAAGAAGCTATACTACGGGAAGCACATTGTAGTCGACATAGTATTCATCTAGGAATTCGAAAGATGTATCATACCTTGAGAGCTCATTATTGGTGGGAAGGTATGAAGAAAGATATTTCTCATTTTGTGGCTAAATGTTTAACATGTCAACAAGTTAAAGCCGAAAGAATGAGACCTGGCGGAATGTTACATAGTCTTGAAGTGCCGCAATGGAACTGGGAGCACATTGCTATGGATTTTGTGACACATTTTCCTCGTTCTAATCGTGGTTGTGATGCGATTTGGGTGATTGTCGATAGATTGTCTAAATCAGCTCAATTTTTTCCGTATGATCGTACATGTACTTATATGAAAATGGCGAAACTGTACATTGATCATATAGTGAGATTGCATGGTGTGCCAGTAACCATAGTATCCGATCGTGATCCAAGGTTTGCTTCGAAGTTTTGGGGAAGTTTGCAATCAGCTTTGGGTTCAAAGTTGGCTATGAGAACCGCCTATCACCCACAGACAGATGGTCAGTCAGAAAGAACCATTCAAACACTTGAAGACAGGTTACGAGCAGTGGTGATGGATTTCAAAGGTGGTTGGCAAGAATCATTGTCTTTGGATGAATTCTCTTACAATAATAGTTTTCAGGCAACAATCGGTATGGCACCATTTGAAGCTTTGTATGGAAGAAAGTGCAGATCGCCGATATGTTGGGAAGATGTAGGAGAAAGACATATGTCAAAACCAGAATTTATTCAAGAAATGAAAGATAAAGTTGAATTGATCAGGAAAAAGATGAAAGCAGCCCAGGATCGTCAAGCCAGTTAGGCTAATAAAAGGCGTCGACCATTAGAGTTCCAAGTGGGCGATTATGTTTTCTTGAAAATATCACCATTTCGGGGTACTATGAGATTTGGACATAAAGGGAAGTTAGCTCCGCGTTATATTGGTCCATATGTGATTGTTGAGAGAATTGGCATATTGGCTTACCGTTTGGATTTGCCACAGAGTTTGTCTTTGATACATAATGTGTTTCATGTATCTATGTTGCAGAAGTATGAGCCAGATCCGTCTCATATCTTGAATGTCGAGGATGTGAAGTTGGACAGTTCTCTTAGCTATGTTGAAAATCCAGTGCAAATTTTGGACCCCAAGGAAAGACAGCTCAGGAGCAAGACGATTCCATTGGTTTTGGTACAGTGGAGTAGACATGGAAGAGAAGAATCTACGTGGGAATTAGAGGCAAATCTGCGAATGGCCTCATTTGTTTGAGAATGTAATGAATTACGCGATGTATTATGAATTTCCTATGTATTATCAGTCGTAATGTTGTGGATATCAGTGTTGTAGTTGTTAGATTTCGAGGACGAAATCTTTTATTAGTGGAGGAGAATGTGAGACCCAATAAGTAAGCCGAGCCCATTTCCTATTTTATTTAATGAAATCCAACCCATTTGATGGAAAAATCAGATCGCTCAATCCCGAACTTTCTTTGCCTTGCACCCGTCACTTTTCCCCTTCTTTTGCAACAAGCGTGCATCGTTCTCAACGGCCAGAAATTTAGTGCAGTAGGTTAGCACTTTTCTTCCTCCAACATATTAGCTACTTTCTTGCCATGAATCGGTAGAAATCAGTGCTCCATCTTTCACGTTCGAGCCGGCAATTGCGTTTCATTCTTTGTCCGATTTGGTGAGCTTCTAGCTTCAATTTTCTTGTTGATGTGAGTTTATTTAGCAAGGAATCAAAGCCCTTTATTTCCCCTGTTTTCAGCTAATTTCCAGCTCGTTGTTAAGATCGTGAACAGTGTTTCTGGCGACATTTCCGCCGAGCCATCTTCGCGAGATTTCCATTGTGTGTTTAAGCTTCGTTTCTTGAGGTATTAAGCTTGGAATTTCAGGATTTGCATGGGTTTAATAGGCTGCTCGGATTTCGAATTTTAGCCGAGCTAATTTATTTTGGTTTAGTTGTTTTGTATGCATTGTATTGAGGTATATAGTGAATTTATATTGTACATTCAGTTGTTGGACAAGCCATCAGAAGTTCTTAAGAATCTGTGGTATTATAAGTTGTAGTTGAGGTACGTTCAAACCTATATCATTATGACGTTTATATTGGCGTGTAAGAATATTCGATGACTGTTGTTTGCAATTATGTGCATTGAATGTTTATTCTGTTGCATTCATGCATTAATTGTATTGGCATAACATATTGAGCCTTGACTCCTTTGACGGCGATTTATGTTGATTCTATTGATATATATTGAGTCATCAGAGGGACGAGTGGGTTAGGATTAGCCACATTCCCAGATGACAACTAGGGATGAGCGACTTAGCTACTCGCATTCGCAATGCTACGTGCATGGACGAGCGGCGATTTGATGCTGCATTCCTAGCACGGATGGCCACTGTTACTGTTGACGATGCTATTCGTTTGGACTCCATTTGGTATCCTTTATTCATTGTTACCATTCAGGCATTGCATGTCATTGCATTTAATTGGTATTATTACATGTCTTTTATATACGTCGTGATTTTACTGGTTTGTCGTACTGGGGTCCGACCTCTATTTTCTTTTTATGTTGTGGTTGTTTTTGATGCCCTAGCAGGTCATTCCAGGGGATTTGACTCGTCTGGTGGAGCGTCAGCGAGTGGTACCCAGTAGTCAGTTGGTTTGTGTCAGAGTTCCCATATATCTATATATTATACTGGTTTGATACATTTGCCAGGGAGATGCCTTGTGTAGCTGTATTGTGGTGTTTTTATGTTGTGTTGAATTTTATT
>NW_027356102.1:0-242 GCF_012295235.1 Primulina huaijiensis | reverse complement strand
ACACGCCTCTGAACCGCGACGTCGCTTGCTGTCAAAAAAAAAATATATAGCAGCAGCGTCTTGATTCCTTGCGTCGTTTGCAAGACTTTTGGCCATTGGGGCTTGAACCACCGACCAGAGCCTCTCAACAACATCCCAAGGAATGATTTGAACCATGGCTAAGGGCCCTAGGCCAGCCACAATTCGCATCACACCAACAACAACCGAAACGTTCCAACCGAGAACCAATTCTGCGCGTCGGG
>NW_027356101.1:0-490 GCF_012295235.1 Primulina huaijiensis | reverse complement strand
ATTTCATTCTTGGTTTGCCAAGAACACAACGAGGGTTCAATGCTAAATGGGTTATTGTTGATCGACTAATGAAATCAGCTCACTTTCTTCCAGTGAAGACCACATACACGATGAATCAATATGCTGAAGAATACATCAAAGAGATAGTGAGACTTCATGGCATCCCAGTGTCCATTGTATCTGATAGAGATCCCAAATTTACGTCTGCATTTTGGAAAAGTTTACATCATTCCATGGGAACTAGATTAGCATTTATGTGGGGACCCGGGCTCTAACTCAATTATCTCTGGGATTAAGTGGATCTTTGCTAGAAAATGTGGGTCAAAATTTTGCTTTTGACATCAAAACATTTGTATATAATCATACACAAGTGATATCTCTATTTTATTCCAACAACAGTAAGTACATGTTTTCTTCCATTACATGTTCATACAAACTAGTGTTCATAACACACTACATATCACATGTAAAACTACTACTTCCTCTTCTA
>NW_027356100.1:0-372 GCF_012295235.1 Primulina huaijiensis | reverse complement strand
GGCCCTTAGGGCAGCCAAGATCAGAAACTCTCCTTGACAGCAAAATAGAAAAATTTTCGAAACGCAAATGGAATGAATGAAGAGTTGCTGTCATTTTCGGTTTCTAGCATGCATGGGGCTTGTTTGAATGGACCAACATGGTCTTGACACACCCTAGTACGTGTCTATATGCAGCCTAGTAAGCCTGGACACGAGCCCTCCACCTGAAACAACAGAAACAATCGAACACGTGAAAGACAAGAGGAAAAAAAAAAAAAATCTGTGCAACCTTCCTTAAAAATTCTGTCATGTATTTCATTTTTCCCCCATAATCATGTACTGATGCTTATTAAAATTAGTTATACGACTTGATTGAAGAGTCAAGAATGATAG
>NW_027356099.1:0-458 GCF_012295235.1 Primulina huaijiensis | reverse complement strand
ATTCAGTACAGCATTTCACCCTCAAACTGATGGACAATCAGAACGGGTAAATCAGATCTTAGAAGATATGTTGAGGGCCTGTACTATTGATTTTCCAGGCAGTTGGGACAGTAAACTACCGTTGGCTGAATTTACCTACAACAATAGCTACCAGTCAAGCATTGGAATGGCACCATATACTGCATTATATGGTAGAAAATGTCGATCTCCAGTACATTGGGATGAAGTTTGAGAAAGAAAGTTATTAGGCCCTGATTTGGTACAACAGACAGCCGACTTGGTGACCAAGATCAGAGAAAGAATGCACACTGCCCAGAGCCGACAGAAAAGCTATGCTGAAGTGAGACGTCGTCGATTGGAATTTCAGGTTGGAGACCATGTATTTGTAAAGATATCACCATTGAAGGGCATTATACGTTTTGGTAAGAAAGGAAAATTGAGTCCAAGATATATCGGTC
>NW_027356098.1:0-349 GCF_012295235.1 Primulina huaijiensis | reverse complement strand
CGGTGTTCAATATTTCAAGAACCGAACTATTGTAGCTCAATGATTGCCCCATAATCGATCATAACAATTACCTTTACTGATGACAATTTGTGGGGGCCCGTGCTCTGATTAATATTCAATGACCAAACAACCAAGATTTATTAATGTAAACAGCGAAAGCGATTAAAATTTTTCATTTTGGGTCTATAAAAATTTCGGCATGACCTATTCGTAAATAGGACATCCCAGAAAAACAAAACAACACAAATAATATTTATATACTCGAAATAAAGTCATAACATCAATTCACAACCTATAGCCGCAGTGGCCAGGACTAAACACATGCAGAGCCGGCAAGACTCGATCACAC
>NW_027356097.1:0-238 GCF_012295235.1 Primulina huaijiensis | reverse complement strand
CCGAGTGGGAACTTCATTTTTATGTTTTTTTTTCCACAAGGGCTCATGATGTCTTTCTACGGGATCGCGGGTTTCTTTATTAGTTCCTGTTTGTGGTGCACAATTTCCTGGAATGTAGCTAGTGGTTATGATCGATTCGATAAAAAGGAGGGAATGGTGTGTATTTTTCGTTGGGGATTTCCTGGAACAAATTATCGCATATTCCTCCGATTCCGTACAAAAGATATTCAGTCCATTA
>NW_027356096.1:0-1140 GCF_012295235.1 Primulina huaijiensis | reverse complement strand
GATCGTTAATTGTGACTTTCGTGTTCGTCTACGTGTTGGACGATGAATCCATCTACATGTAACCACAGTACTAAGCGGCGGGGACATCAGCGACACTCTCACCCGTCAACTGTGTTAGAGTAGGTGCCCGTCGAGCCAAGTGTTGGCCGAGTGTTCACATTGAAACTCTATGTATAAACAATCTTTATTTTAATAATATTTGAAATTATTGTTTTGGCACATCTTTACCTGTACACCCATGCTAGTTGCATAGATAAAGTCCTTGAATATACAAATAGTAGAAAGTATACGAGATGCTCATATGATGAGTATCATGAAACTCATATTTGAAATACTGTATATTCTAAACAGTTCCTAGTCGATTCAGCCGCCACTAAGAAGGTTATAGGCCGCTCGAGTTTGAGACTAGTATCTGCGATGTGAGTACCATGTTTCATTGGTAGGGACATTGTGATGTCCGAGCATGCATATAGGTGCTCCTTGTAGAGTGCACTGAACAATCATCCATAAAGGACTTTCCAAGTGGTTCTCACTTATCGAGTGGAAATGTTCTAGTTTATAGTTGTACACAATTAGTCGTTATGACCCGGACAACATTGAGACTCTATATGCTAGCATTGCACTTTGACTTGTTTACCGACTCTTATGGGGTCATCAGGTGGCACGGTTGGGTGTTTTGTCGAAACATATAGGAGTCGATGCATTGTAGTCGGGGATTCACCACTTACCTTCGGATATGGATATTCTATGTGTATGTAGTATGAAATCTCTGATCAGAGTGTTGGTGGTAATTATGAAAGGGGTTTCATAGATTACACCATCGATGCAACTACGACATGACATATAGTATCAATTCTTTGACAGCTATCGATATACCAATAGTTGTCGAATCGGTCGGGATATATGAGATGAAGGGACCGTACTGTACGCTAACCATAATTGAATGGTTCTTGCAGGCACTATCATTTGATACCTAGGGAATCATGTACGCGATGCTGCTAGGCGTTTAACATGATTGGTTGGGTACTATCAGACTTGAGTTCTGACGTTCTTATTATCAAGGAGTTGATAAGTAAGAAGGGAGCAATTGGGGTTTGCTCATATAAGGACATGTTTAGTCTCGAATCACATGGAGATGTG
>NW_027356095.1:0-506 GCF_012295235.1 Primulina huaijiensis | reverse complement strand
TTCAGTATTTATTTAAATTTAAGATAAATTATGGAATTATGCATGCTAATTACGTATGGGCTATATATGGAACAGTATGCCTCCTAGACGCCAGGTTGGACGCCCGAGAGGTGGTGGTGAGCACCGTCATGAGGACGGTGAGGGTCAGAGGCAAGAGAGGCAGGGACCTCCACCCCCTCCACCAGACATGAACGCCCAGATGTTAGCTGGGATGGCTCAGTTCTTTACGCAGTTTGCGGGGAACAACGCTGTGGCAACCAGACAGACGGGGCCTGAAGCTGTCTGTGAGCGGTTCATGAAGATGAGGCCGAAAGAGTTCTCCGGTACGACAGATCCTATGGTTGCAGAGGGCTGGATTAAATCCCTTGAGGTTATTTTCGAGTTCATGGGGCATGAAGATGGAGATAGAGTTCGTTGTGCGACTTATCTATTTGGAGGAGACGCTCGCCTGTGGTGGGAAAGAGCATCTATAGCTTTGGATTTGGCTACTTTAAGCTGGACGCGAT
>NW_027356094.1:0-777 GCF_012295235.1 Primulina huaijiensis | reverse complement strand
GGGGACCGAAGGCTGAAAAACGTAAAAATTTTTTATTAAATAATTATTTTTAATTGTTTAAAATAAGAGTGTTGCTTTTTCATATTTTTGAAAATATGGGGTTTTGAGGTGATTTTATATGTCGGGACGTAAATTTTATCGGTGTTGGTTTTTTCAAGAAAATTACGAGCTTTTTGGCAACCCGGCTAATAAATTTACAAATTTATTTTTACCACAACTTTGTTAATATCTTATTTAAATCTTAATCAGACTAATGGGCTTAATTTTATGGCTTAATAGGCCTAAGCTAATTAGTAAATTAATTAGCTATTTTTATTAATATAAAACACCTAAAACCTACCCCATACAACACACAAGTCACGGCCACCCTCTTCTATTTCTGAAAAACTCTCTCCCAAGCAACACAAGCTCACGGCACACACAACACACTTTTGAGAAGGAAAATTCGAAGGGCAAGGGAGATTCAAGCCTAGTTTGCGTCCCGTTCTTCGTCGTCAACGTTATTTCGTGCGTATAAAACACAAAGTCACGCCATACATCTCCTTTTCTCATCCACCATATCATAATATTGTTTTGATTATTGTATGCATGAAGAGCATGAAAGTATTTTCTGTATTTTCGGATTTATAGCATGCACCAGTGGTAAACTCATGTTTCTATGATTTAAATTCATGTTTTATGTTGTAAGGGGCTGCCATGATAATAGGACATGGTCCAGAGAAGTTTTTACATGAATTTAAAAGGTCCTAATTCACCTAAATCGCTGCACCACAAGCC
>NW_027356093.1:0-461 GCF_012295235.1 Primulina huaijiensis | reverse complement strand
AAGCACACTTTGCTCCATCATTAACGCGTTTCCAACTTTTAAACCTTTCAATTGTAAATGTAGATTGTTGTGCTTCACTTAATTCAAAAAGATAGCACGGAAAACAAAATACTGCATCCTTCAAAGGAGAGTACTCTAACCATGGAAACTTTTTAAACCATGTATATTGAAATCGACGATGCTGCTTTCCTGATTCAGATCGTGGGTATTCCGACAATTTAGGTTGATATGGCCCCATTTTGATATAAGCTCGTCTAATTTCATCACGATGATTAACAGGATGTTGCAACATCGGAATACGCAATCCAGGATCCCGTTCAAGGGAATTTTCATCAAACACAACTCTTTTAGATTTAGAAGGAGGTTCGGGCTCCTCAATATGAATGGATGCATGAGTCTCGATCCTCTCGGATGACGAAGGATTATCAATTGTTGGCTGAAAGAATGATAAAATATTTTTT
>NW_027356092.1:0-811 GCF_012295235.1 Primulina huaijiensis | reverse complement strand
ATTCGAATATTGGGCTTTAGGAGAAGTTGAAAAATGATTTGACTAAATTAATTTTTAGGTCAGTAGTACCGATGTCCTCCTTATGGGTCATAAGTTAATCTTGAAAATTATGAATGCTTTTGGGACTTGTAGAAATTCTAAGAAATTATTGATGGTTCTTGGTTGCTAGTCGAGTGAATTTTTGAGAATTTCATATAAGCAATAGCGATTCGAAGACTACGACAATCTTTAGGATTATAAATGTACAATTTGAGGATTTTAAGTATCTATAAAAAAAATGTAAGATTAATTATGAGAATTTATTTAGGATGCATGCTCCATCTGGTTAGATTTAAGGATTTAACTACAGGAATCGAGAATTTTGAGGACCTAATTGTAATAACCAATGATTTGAGGACCTAAGTTCAAAAATAAAATTCTAAGGGACTATTTTCGAATTTACCAAATTTTGGAATTAAATTTTGAGTTCGAGAATTTAAAAGTTTAATGAGGTAAAGATGGAAAATTTTATGGGGACAATAATGCGAATTTCGAAGAGTTGTAGGGCCAAAATGTAAATTTGGATAATTGTAAGGGCTAGATTGCAATTTTCAAAAATTTTAGGGATTAAATGCGAACTTTTGAGGAACACTTGGGGTTTTAAGAAATGTAAGACGTGTTATGGGAATTAATTTTGGGTTTAATAAACTTAAGGCTATTGAACCTTATGATACGGGAAATCTATAAAATGAAATTGGGAATACTGAGGACCCACGGGTAATTGTGTAATTTTCAAGATTTAGGAAAAAATTGGATGATGTTCAAGGAAAGT
>NW_027356091.1:0-648 GCF_012295235.1 Primulina huaijiensis | reverse complement strand
TCTCCCGGATGATGTGGGACTTCCTCAGTATATGTTTGGATTTTTGATGAGACCTTGATTCCTTTCCTTGCGCAACGGCACCAGTGTTGTCGCAGTACACCGGGACTGGATCAACTCCATTAGGAATGACGCCCAACTCTTGGACAAAATTCCTCATCCAAACTGCCTCTTTGGCTGCAGTTGATGCAGCAACGTATTCAGCTTCAGTGTTGGAATCCGCAACGGTGTCTTGCTTAGAACTCTTCCAAGAGACAGCCGCACCATTAAGCATGAATACAAAACCAGAGGTCGATTTCGAATCATCTACGTCACAATGGAAGCTAGAATCAGTGTAGCCTTCCAATTTCAATTCTCCACCCCCATAGAACATGAACAGGTTCTTAGTTCTTCTCAAGTACTTAAGAATATCTTTCACGGCCTTCCAATGCATTGGATCAGGGTTCGCCTGATATCTGCTTGTAACACTCAGAGCGTAGGCAACATAAGGACGCGTCGATATCATACCATACATGATACTACCAATGGCTGACGCATATGGAATACGTGTCATCATCTCTATCTCTTCATCAGTTTTAGGACACATGACTTTAGATAGAGTAACATCATGACACATTGGTAAGTATCATCTCTTGGACTCTTCCATAGAGA